>NW_016169457.1:0-10882 GCF_001687245.7 Rhagoletis zephyria
CAACCGATCTGGGCGGGGTTGTTGTAGCCGCTACAACAACAACAACACGGACCCTCGAAGTTCCTCGCCCAATCTTGTGTGATGCGCAGACCTGAACATGCCCCAAACTGGAATTTACTGATCAAAATAGTTTACAGCCTTCATTTTTCAGCCAATCTAGAAGAGATTTGTTGAGCCCGATTTTTGAATTTTTATTTGTTTAAATTTTTTTAGAACAAAGTTCATAGAAAGCAGCATAATTTGAGAAAATCGATTCCCTTGTTCCTGTAATTAATTGTTACATAACAAATAAAAACTAATTTAAAGCAATTATGCAGTTCCCAAAAAAATGCAAAAGTAAAAATTTAAATTTGAAAAAAAAATATCAACCAAAATTTGAATTTCCAGAAAAATTTTAGGTATTCATGGTATTCAGGTATGCCCTTCTCTTGTGATCCGTTCCCACGACAGTCGGGTCTACGTAACCGGAACGACCCAGATTTATATCTGGCCATGGACTGTCACTCCAGCATCATTCACCAAAACACCCTTTGATGAATTTGTATGTTGTTACAACAAAAACAACATGTAGTTGTTATGTATGTATGGAAATAACGATTTTCAAAATTTTAAAATTTCTGGCAAACATAATATGAGGATTAATTTTAATAGCCTTAATAAACGCAACGTATGAATCACAATTCCAAAACTTTTTTAGCATCCTTGAAATCATTTTGTACACAGTTGTAAACTTAATATTAACTTTATTGAGTTAGATAGATCTTTTTTTTTAATTTGCCTTATGATTACAAAAATGGTTTAAATTATTTTACGTATACATATTTCTTACAAATGGAAATATTATATTTGATTTTCTGTTATCTTTTGGCAAATGACATTACTATGCTAAATCTCCTGGCTTTATTTTAATTTTTAGCTTACATGAGTGAATTCACAGTGGCGAAGGAGCAGGTGAGCGTTTTCTAGTTCGATGCTTTTAAAACATGTACAGTTGGCTATTTATTGCTCAATACTATTTATTTTCACTTAGTAATTGTAACAAATAAGAATATTTTTTCTTGTCTTTTGAAATTAAATGTTTTTGTGTTGCTTTAACTAGTGCGTTACTTCACACTTTATTTTTCGTTCAACACAATGATTACACTTATTAAATGGAAGATTTATTTTGTAATAAAACAGCAGAATTCTAATATGTACGCAGGTTCCCTTCAGATATCCAGCATAAGCTGAAAATTTAAATTGTTAGAAATACAGAATTTAGAAAATTTATTAACTAAAGTTTGAAACAAAGTGTTAAAATAAAATAATAGAAAATGTATAGTTAATTATATAAAAAAAATATATATACATATATACAAATATAAGTATTTCCAAATGTGTCATAAATTTAATTCTAAACAATTGAGCATGCATACACGTGTACATATACATACATATGCAACGAACAGCAGTAAGCATATTTTTGAATTAAAAATAATAATAATTATAATTTGCACTAACAGCGATCGTTTTGCAGCCACCTTTCCTTAATATTAAAATAATAAATTTAGTTGTGTTGTGTCGCCTATGCAATATTTTTTTTGTTGTACAAAAAATGATAAGCTTTCATTTACTTGCAAGTATTATGCTTACACAAAATAATTATATATTTTTATTTTTATTTTTTTATATGTATATGTTGTTTTTTTTTTCCTCGTATGTATGATCTTATTTGCTATTAATTGCTGCTCCATTTTTGTAGCGCCGCGAATTAATCTATGCGCTCTTATGCTATGTAATATATAATGTATGTCTGTTTTTCGCTATTCTTTCATTCACTATTTTTACGTTTAATTTTGTTGTAACATTTTGACATTACCGTAATTATATTATACATAAATACATACATATATAAAACTGTTTAAATATTATTTTGTAATTAGCTATATCCTATCGCAGTCCATATTTGACGTCTGTCATTTCTTCTTGATGCGCTGTACGATCCATTCGAGACCCTGATAAAGACTGTAAATGAAAGAAAATGTATTAATGCAAAATAACTGTAAATTATTTGTTTGTAGCACAGAGCAAGGAAACGAAATGTTGCAAAAGTGAGCAAACAGGGCGGCCGAATTTAATTAGCTATGAAGCGCCATATTCGGGATAAAAAGTCGTAAGTCGTTTGAAAATGTATGTACATATATATTTGTGCGAAAGGATTATTTTTGATAGCATGAATTATTAGTAAAAGAATTTATTTATAGAAAAACGAAACTTTTGGAATTATCATAATTTTTAGCACACTTTAATACTTAAGCTTTGGAAGGCTTTGGAAAATTAAAACTGATTTTTCAAGAAAGGGGTAATTGGGGGTGTCGAAAAAAAGATGCTGCAATCAGGGATAACGCGATCTATGTGAAATCGATGTAGCGTAGGGGGCTGAAGACATAAGCGAGTCGTTTATTCGGTGTGCAAGGAACTTGGAATGCTGGCCCACAGGAAATACTTCCGAAAATAACACCAGAAATTTTCACAATTTACGAAAGGTTTCCAAACCATCATGTTAAATTCCCGTAACAACAAAGAGGCCTACTGAAACCAGAAGAGATTTAGAAGATGAACCCAATTTGGCTCATAGAAATTGGCACAACCGCTCTAGCCCTGAAAGCACCTGCTGGTAGAAGACGAAGTATTCCTCTGGGATGAAAGACCAGGAGGAGGAATGGGCTTCATTTGGGTTTTCCAATTGGCGCAGAAGGGAGACATTCTAGAGTACTTTATTCGACGAGGCCGAAACCGCTTAGGCGGCTACAGGCCCAAACAAGAAGTATGCAATTATTGAAAGATATCGACGATCAAAGCAGGGTTATATTGCCGAAACAAGCAGCCCCCCGTAATTTCGCTAAGTAGAACCGGCTCCCAGTAAAGAAGCACAATATCATGCTAAGCAAGCAGTTTCTGGTCGGCTGCTGCTGATGTACCTGAGCAGATGATTTCTAACCCCGTAGGCACATCAGATGACATAAGTACTAACTGAATGATGAGATCCAGGACTATACTGAACAGCCATTGCTCTCGCCGCTGAACAGACACAAGCATTAAACGCCATTCATACAGTATAGATACCGTCAATCCCTTTACTATTTCTCGATCCGTGAATGCAGTGCAACCCCAACCAATTGCAAGACAAGAGCTTCAGCTGACACGCGAGACCTTCGTTACTCAGGCACACTTAGGGAATTGTGTATTGTAGTAGGCTGAATATGTAAGTTCTGGATGTAAAAGTTACCAGGTTTATACTAACAACCATTTCACATACTCCCTCAATCTCACTCAACTAACGCTGCTCTCCATTTAGTTCGACCCCGGAATGGCACATTTTCTAGGCCTACCGTTAGTTAAACCGGACGAAAAAGATTAGCTGATTTAGGCCGGACTAAGTAGCAGCTAAAACAATAACAACAAGATTGCGACGAAGATGTGTCACAAAAAAATATGTTCTTCATTTTTTTATAGAAAAAAATACGCTGATCATGTGAAATGCTTTATGAAATACTAACGGACCAGACCTGTTAAATAATGATTAATAATCATAATGATTATTAATTAAAGCATGTTTTTTTGGTAACCATTTAATGATTAAATACGATTATTTGCACCTTTTTAATGATTAATAATCAATTATTAAAAAAAAAAAATTATTGATTAATTAATTAATTTTGAAAAAATCTAAACTAAATGAACATTTTAATTAATTATATTCAACAATTTTTATTGAGCTTGACGACGTTTTTAATGAAAACCTATTGTGGAAAAGCAACAATAATTTTTAAAAAATGGTGGAATTATAGCTGATGCTTTCCATTTCCAGAAAACCGGTCAGGTACCATCATGATTTTTAATTTCGACCAAACTCAAATAAATTGTTTGTTGGTCCAAATAATGAGACACGTATTTTTCTTTTGGCTCGGAAAAATGTTTCGGCCGAATTAAACGCGATTTTGGTTTTGAGTCAAAAATCGATTATTCGGATTGACAGTGAGATTTTTTTTTTTAAATGCCCATAATTTTATCAAAATTTAATATATTCCAACAATGCTTTTACTCAAATGTCAGTAATTCTTGTCACTTCAAGATAGAATGATATAATTACTGATTTTCATTATTTAAATTTTTTTATTTAACAATAAACAAAAAGTGCAATTTTTTTTTTTTATTTAATTTCCCAAATTAAATGTATTTTTTTTTTCTCTAGTATGTACCACAAAAACGTATATTTTCTATAAAAAATCATAACTCAGAAAAAAAATCTTTTCTATTACAGATTTGGGTTGATTGTAGTGCAAAGTGTCTCTTTCCCGGCAAAAAAGTTTGAGAGAAAAAAAATACACTTTTTGAGAAATTCGGCGATTTAAAAAATATACCGCAACTTTCTTTTAGCTCGACTTAAGCTGTATTGATTTGCCAGTAGAGATATGTATATAACCGTTCAAACTTCGTACTGTTAAAACAAACTGCCTTACTATCCACATTTAGACAATTACGTGACTAGAATATATGAAATCTGAATTGTCTAGATTAGGCATTTAAAAATGTGTACTTACAAACATATGTATTTCCATTACTATTGAAACTACTTCTTATACAATTTTGAATTTCATTTGCCATACGAGCCGGGCTAATTTGCAAAACTAATTTAGACGCTCCGACCAGCTTACAATATTAATGCTCTCATGCTGGTAATTTTAAATAACATTACTATAATTTTTTTTTAATCTCTGGAAAATGTCGATTTTTTACGCTTTGCTTTTGTAATGCTAGCGAGATAAAACCGTACTTAAAAATCGAATTACAAAAATGCCTTATTCTAAGCATTTTAGATTGCTTGAGTTTGAATACTTCTATAGCCACGAATGTTTGTTTACGTTTTCTCTTTACACAAAAACCCATAGTATGTATTTATATAATACTTTTTAGCCATGCTCATCAAGTGAGACAGGCCATGAAGTGTACTTAAATGTACTTCACGCAATCAGAAATATTTTTAGATTAAAATGAACACAAACCAATTGCGTCACAACTATGTATATACATAACCATACAAATTGGAACATCTCGTAGTACAATAACACTTCCAAATAAGTAATTGATATCATTTCCTTGCGCATTTTTGTTTTTCTTAACAATAATAAAAATACATATTTGCTTACCCCTCGCCGGTGAGCGCACAACACGCTTGTATATGCCATTGATGTTTCTTAATCGAGGTTAAATCCAATTGACGTGAAATTTCCGCAGCTGACATTGCACCCTTGAGATCCTGGGCGAAAGTGAAAACAACAATAATAATTTAAATATAAATGAAATAGAGGCAAGGTAGCAACGCGTCGACCAACCTGCTTATTTGCATAAACTAATAGACTGGCTTTACACAGATCCTCATGCTGCAGCATACGATAGAGTTCCTCGCGCGTCACAGCTAAGCGCTCACGATCTGTCGAATCGATGACCATTATGATAAACTGCAAAATAAGGAAATAGCATACAAGAAGTATTTTTAAAGTCACGAATACTTTGTTCAGATGGTATATAGGTACCTCTGTATTTGTGTAGTAGGTGCTCCAGGCGGCACGTAAACTCTGCTGTCCGCCCAAATCCCAAACCAGAAAGTGTATATTCCGCCACACCACTTCTTCCACGTTCGAGCCAATTGTTGGGCTGGTGTGTACGACTTCATTCATAAGGAATTGATAGAGTATTGTGGTTTTGCCAGCATTATCTAAGCCAACCATAACTAATTTGTGCTCTGTGAATAAATTGGAAAGACACAAGGATTAAATATATTATTGTTTTTTGTTTTTTTTTTGCTAATAGAATTGCTGAAATGATTGAGATTGATTTATTGAATTGTTATGGCACTTTAAAACATTTCTTATCTAACTAGATGTTGTACTTTATTTTACTTTAATTAGTAATGATGATGGGATAGCATACAGTGACTCAAACAAGTGTCTACGTGTTGATTTTTTTTTTTTAATATTCACAATGTAAAATTTGTTTAACCTTCCTCATGTTTTAGCGCAAATTATATATGCATGTAAATCAAAGTGTCGAACTTTAAAATAAAGTATTGAAAAATTCAACAAAATTTCGAAATTTTTAGAACATTTTCGGGTATTTCAGTATAACAAAGTGCAGTTTAGAAGCGGCTTAAAGATCGCGTTGACTTTTACTAACTTTTTTTGCTGACGGCTTTTGAGTTGTTTTATATAAAACAATTTTTTTGAAAATCTTTTGCGACGGATCTTGCGCATTTTATTCCATCAGAAATTCACGTAAAGATATATAGAGAAGTGCAACGCGAGTTTTTAGGTGGTTGAAACTTGCACCTTATGCCCTAAAAATGTTTGGGCTATAAAACTGCATATCAAAAAATGTTATGAAAATTCAGGCTAAAGAGTGCAAAATTTTTATGAAAACTTTATGAATATTTCTAAATTTTCGAAACTTTGCTCTATGTATATTAGACTGCATCACCAAAAAAAGTTGCGGTTTTTTCGCAGGGATTACAAAATCTGCATAAAAATATTTAAAATTCTTAATCGGAAGAGTTTAGGTTCAGTTATTCAAGTTTTTCTTATACCAATCTTTGTAAAAGTTAAAAAACAGGATCAAAAATCTCACTATTCCGTCCAAAAATTTTTTTTATTATTTTTTTTAAATATTTTTATGTAAATTTTTTAAGCTTAAACCGTTTTGTCATTTGAGGGGATTTTTTCAAAAAACATCTTTAAGAAACTATTTTTATTCATAAAAACTCCATTTTTATAGGTATTTTCAAATCGGTCACGTAAAACTTAATATTTTTTATAAATATTTTGGTGGGCGTCTTAAAATATAATAGATTTTATAATTCCAATGGAAAAACAGTACCGTTTTTTTTTTGCATGGGGAGTGATGCAGTCTAATGTATATGACTCTATTTAAAGCATGAGCAATAGTTTTATGAAAGAAATACCAACAAATTTAACTTGAAAAACAAGAACATTTAAAAAAACATGTAATCACTTGTTTGAGTCACTGTAGGTATGTATGTATGTACATGTAGTGGCTGGCAATTTGGCAGTGATTTATGTACATATGTTGTTGTCGCTAAGTTATTATCAGCAAAGGAAAAATTATTTATTTGACTAGTTGGCAACTAAATGTACATACATACATAAATATACAAGTGACGTTTATTTAATAACACATTTATAAACTTATTTTTTTATCAAGCAGTTTCAAGATAGATAAATCAAGAGCACTTTATACTACTTTGACTTTTACTGAACTTTTGAGGTTATCTTATGATAGCAGTGCACGTGTTTTATTGGTTTGTACAGGGCGTACAGGATTAGACCATTTACATATTTTAGGCAAATTGCAAAATTTGCATTCTTCTATCCAACAAAAAAAGTTTTGTTGTCGTCGTAGCGGCTACTTAACTCTACCTCGAATTCGACTTGGACCGGACCTTCAGGCGGCTGAAGCTTTAACTCGGGAGTTAGTTCCGGAAGTCGTCCTGCAGTTGAGGAAAAAGCCTTCTGACGTTCTGGAGGTTCTGCTTCCAGCAAGTGCCTTTTCGTAGGGGAGGGTAGTAAGCTGCTTTCAGTGAAAGAGCGAGAAAGCTCGGCGAGATTGTCGCTTTATTTTTAGCACAGGTCAATTTCATATACAGCAAAAGATATCAATGGTGTATGAGCTAAAAGTGCTATATGATAAAAGTGCTCATGATAAAAATATAGTAAGGTAGAACCGCTGAGAGTCACTTTTAAAATTCTTGACGTTTCCAAACAATTTAATTTTTAAATTTACTCACAAACTCACACACACATTTTCATTCTCAATCTCAAGCAACAACAATTTCGAACAATTTCAATTTTTTATTTTCACTTTTATATGATTTTAAAATGTTGGCAAACTTCAAAAAAAAATCATGGCCGACAAATTGAGAGAACGGTTATACCTTGCTATGTTTTTATCATGCTTTATATCACATGTTATCCTAAAATACAAAAATGTTTTTTTTTTTTTTTCATACGAGAACCGACCAAGTCTAATGTATATGTGTAGTACATACATACATGTTCAGCGCTAGTCAATTATCAAAAAATAGGTATGTATGTTTTACGAATGTACAAGTGCGTTTAATTGAAACAATTCTAATGGGAATTGGAGTGCCAAATGAATACCAAAGTGTCAAAGAGCGAGTGCATAGTAGGGTAACACGCTAAATTCAGACATAAATATACATATGTACAAATATGTATACTGTGCATATTCCATGGCGCTGCATTTGGCGCTTTGAATAAATTAGTCTTAGCTCCAAATTGCTTAGAGGAGCAGTAACCTCCATATCGTCGCCTACAATAGGCATGTTGCTTACAGCAACCACGTTTTTGTGGTTTCAATACCACTTAATTAAACTTGCGAACACAAGTATTCATTTAACTGCATACATATATATGTACATATGTACAATAGGATGGGTCACCAAAAAAGTCGCAGTTTTCCACCAGAAAAAATATTAAGATTTACGAGAGCTGGACGGACTTGAAAAGACTTGAAAATCTAGTATATAAATATATATATACATATATATAAATAAAATTAGTTTTTAAAATTTTTATTTTTTTTTTTTATAATCTCAAATGATGGAAGAGTTTAAGTCTAAAAGGTGTACATAAAAATGGATAACATTTTATCAACGGAATCAAAATAATGCGATTTTTTCAGTTCTTTTCAAATGGATCCAGCTCACGTAAATCTTAATTTCTTTCCGAAATATTATGGCGAAAATCTTAAAATGTAATAAATTTTATAATTTCTATAGAAAGACTGTATCGAATTTTTTTTGTATGCATCCTAATGTACAATTATGTCACGATGTGCCCATTTAAGCGCATACGTTTATGCGTACGGTATGACGACCGTATTTGTAAATGTTATATTTGTATGTACGTAAGGAGTATGAAGAACATGGGTTCAAAATGTACACAGGCAAAAAAAAAAACTTTAAAAGTGTTACAGGGGTAAGAAGTTTTTATTGAATATATGTGCATGCATATATTCATTCTCAGAAGCATTTATTTTTATTTATATTTACATTTCACATAAATATCATCTACAAATAAACAGGGTATAGTATTTGTAAAACACTAATCAACACATTAACTAAATTCCTGCGTAGAAAGTCAGCCTAGTGCCTGTCAGGCGCTGACTTTTTTGACACGCTCCGATTAAACATACATATGAATGTGTTTAACAATTAAATAGCGTACTACATACAAACATACATACATATGTGATACACAGGCATAGTTTATGAATTGTAGTACATACTACATAATTCAGTAACAGACAGCCGCAAATGTACAACAGTAATATTTATGTATTGCCATAAAGTAGAAAAACATGTAATTGCCAACTGAAAACATTATTTTGAAAACAAAAAAAAAAAATGTTTGGCAATCATTGTCACAGTCAATGAACTAAATGATTGAATGCGGCATATCAACAAAAATAAAAATACTAAGCACATATGTATACGAAAACTAACAAGTTGATAAATGCCGCCGCATGCGATGAAATAAATAGTTCATCAACATCAATTCAAACTCAATGCCATTGTCAAAAAACTTGTAGCATCAAGCAAGATGTCGCAGACAGTTAACAAGAACAAGCAGGCAAACGCCTTATAAAATTACTAGCACCTTTTCTCTTCCGTCCCCTCCTCCAAACGCTGCATGCTCACTTCCGCATGATCTAAATTCCGTAAAACATATCTAAGTGCAAGTGTTGCCAGCCTGGCAGAGCATTAGGTCTTGAGATAACGCTTTAAAAATTCTTGATCTCAAATTAATTATCTTATAAATAAAAAAAATTGGCGTGCCACGGAGAAACCGATTGATTTTGATATTTTCAACCTACTCAAAACTGACAAATTCAACCAAAAACATTTAAGTTTGCTGCATTTTTTTCTGTTTTGGTGTATTTAAGGAAAATATATGGTACAAACGAAAAATCGTATATGGTATACAAAAATAACAAAATAAATAATTCAAAAAACCCATATTTTCTTTTTTATTTACGAACATATGTTTGCGATCAGCTCATTTTCTTAACTGCGTGTCAGACGTGGCAATGGAGTATATTTCGAAAAGGCTGTCAAATTGAGAAATTTCTGAGAGCAGTTGCGTGAGCAGTCACAGCTTGCCTCTAAACTGTAGTGCAGCACGAGCAAATTGAAATATATTTCCGAAATCGATTTGCGCGCTTTCAGTTGCAGTCACACTTTGCAACTTAAATTTCTGAAACTGATATCCGAAAAGTGACAGAAATCTCTTTCTAGCTGTTCACACGTGGAAATAAAATTTCTCTTCTCAATTTGACAGCGAATTGCGTGGAAAGATTTGAAATATTGCCAAGTCGAATAAATAGACAACTGACTCATGCTTCATACTTAGATAAAAAATAAAAGAAAATTGGTTCTCCATCCCCCGCTCAATCAAAATTGTTGGTATATTTTACGACTCAAACATAAATGTTTTGTACTAGGAAACTTTTTTTCCACAAATCGGTTTAAAAATATAGAAAAATTCACGATAAATGGTATAAAGCTTATGTTCAATGATATCGCGGAAATAAAAATTGTTCAAGAGATACCAAAATTATTAAAGTTTTCACATAAACATTGGGGCCAAAAAATAGATTGTGTTTATTCGTTATATGGAAGAAACACCATTAACAAAAAAATAAAAAATAAATCAACGGTAATTTTTTGCTACTTGAAACTTGCACAATATGGCACTAAAATTTAATGGGCTATAACGCTGTAGACTCAAAAAAATTCTAACACTTC
>NW_016169457.1:10982-12777 GCF_001687245.7 Rhagoletis zephyria
CTCCAAGAGAACTGTCACTTTGCTCTCACAATTTTTGAGTGTTGGATAATTTTTTGGTCTGCACGAACGCAATTTGGGCAAAAATCGTGATAATTCGTACGAATTCGTACAAATTTTTTGCTCGACGAACAAACCTAATGAAATACTAAGTATAACCCGCTTACCTTCATTGCCAAACATGCTCCATAATTTTGAGATTAAAAGCCCCATTTTGTTGCAGCTTTTGAGTTTCCTTTATGAAGCGAATTTCTTTACTATTACGGTCACTTTTTAGTATTTTGCACGTTCAACTTTAGTAAGATATATTTGAAAACCAATACATATACAAAATTCCAGTTGCTAAAACAAGTATTTACGCGAATTCCAAAACCATATCGAGATACAAAATCGTTGAGCGAATATCGTTTCCCACCAAAAACACACTTAACAATTCCAATGTTTTAACGATGGTAACATAGCAATGATAAGTTTCATGCCCGTTGGCCCGTAGCGACAGTGGCACTGGCGTAGACCAACTGTTGACGGTGGCGCGATCGTTCGCGTTTCCCTTCACTTCTCGCGCAATCAAATGACGTAAATTGGGTTAAATTGCGACAACCTCTCAAATACAGCAATCGACGTTCAAATCGCCGTGGTTAACACTATGCGAATTAAAAGGCTGTAACTATGAAATAAAAAACTAAAGCATAAACTGAGTTAAGCAAAATATGGCTAACTCGTTAATATTTTTATATCATCTAAGCGGTTATAGTTCCACCAACAAGCTGCTGACCAACCATTCCAAAAGGTGTGTAGCGTCAATGGCTCGAAGCTCTTGATGTTACGATTACGCAGTCTTAAACTCTTTTGAACTTATTCCACGTTATTTTATACCCGTTTTCGAGGTGCTTTATAACTTTCACTTTCGCTGCTTTTAACTTTATGATTATTTATCAATTACAGCCAGCAAACTTCCAAAGAACTGCGAAGGGCTACCGAAATTAGAGGGGTGGGCTTTCCAAAACGGAACCAATCGAAATTTCAGCGAAAGTATAAGGAATTTCGTCATGAAACTTGGTGAGGATGTTGGGGGAGGCCTCCTCTACATGAATTGTTCACTCTCACAATATAATTGCTAATAGTATTTTAGCAATTTGTTGTTAAATAATGTCCCCTATCACCCCCTAATTTTTTTAAAATATGCCACTTATCACATATATTTTGTGTTACATATTATATTTTCAATGCTCACATGCGTATTTTATGCTTTTATTATATATAATTCACCAATTAATTAAGTAAAACGCGTTTATAAATTAGTGTTCACGTTTTACCACTTTTCACAAACAAACAGGAATAACAATGGCCGACAGTAAGAGCAAATATGTGCTGCCATACGTTTTAAAAGTAAATACGCCACTATTAAAGGATTTTATTAAAACGCGGCCAACACAAAAAGGAGTCGTGGAATTTTTATGGCGTAAAGCCATTATAAAAAAACGGGAAGACCCATTTGCTAAGCTTCTCGAAGCTATTAAATACACTTACAAACTGTATTATTTCCTTTTTTTATTTCTTCTTTTTTTTAATATACTTTCATAAAATATGAAATTTTTTTATATAAAATAGCGCGATTTTATATAAAACACCCAGTAACCATATATTAATATAGTTCCATATATATATCGAAAATTTTTAATAAAAAATCGCGCGATTTTTTATTAAAAATTTTCGCCTGCGGCGCTTTATGTTCTAAAAATCGATACTTCCATAAATAATGAAAATTTTTAATTAAAAATCGCGCGATTTTTTATTA
>NW_016169457.1:14396-17378 GCF_001687245.7 Rhagoletis zephyria
TTGAAATATTTTTTTCGCTGTCAGCAACGCGCGATGAAGCGTCGCGCTTGTCAACAAGCCTTGTAACTTCCCGTTCCTCACGATCCCCGGAAAGCCTGTTAGCGGCGAAACGATTTTCGCGTTCATTATGCCTCTGAGAAGCAGATATATCGCCTTCTCGTCTTTGCCACTCATTAGCACTACTGGCAATTTCTCGTCGTTCCCCACTCTCATCGAAATGCTTTGTACCCACACCATATTTTACGCGATCATCAATCCTACGAGCTATTTCTCGTCTTTCTGGCTCATTAATGTTACTATCGATTGTTTGTCGTTCTTCGCGATCATCAAATTTCTGGCCTAGCTCTCGCCGGTATCCAAGGGTTCCAACGCGAGTGACAGCATCTCGTCGGTCATCTTCTCGTCTTTTCCTCTCATCAAAACTTTTATCGATTGATCGTCGTTCCTCACGCTCATAAAACCGCCCGCTAGCAGCAAATTGTTCTGCGATAACATTTCGATGGTCCTCTCGGTATTCAGCGCGTCTTGTAGCATCTTGTCTTTCGCGCTCAGCAACACTCCTGACATGTAGTCCTCGGTCCTCACGCTCATTTAATCGCCGAGTTTGTTCTCGTCGGTTCTCGCGATTATCAGCACGTACTACAGGGCCTCGTTGTTCGTCTCTTCGTGATTCTCGCTCAATTACGTCACTGGAAATTGTTTGCCGGTCTTCACGATTATCTAAACTCCTTGGACTAAGAGATAGATCCTCGCTGTAATCAAACCGCTGGGTTAATTCTCGTCGGGCGTCATCGCGTGTAATAGCATATCGACGATCATCTTCCCGTCTTTCTCGCTCATCCACACCTCTGCCGATCGCTCGCCGTTCCTCACGCTCATCACTCCGCCTGGCCGCAGCTGATCGTTCCTCGCGATCATCCAATCGCTGGGTTAATTCTCGTCGGTCCTCACGATCTTCAGCGCGAGTAGTAGCATCTCTTCGTCCTTCTTTTCGCATTTCCTGCTCAGAAACACTCCTGTCGAA
This sequence comes from Rhagoletis zephyria, assembly GCF_001687245.7. Lineage (NCBI taxonomy): Eukaryota > Metazoa > Arthropoda > Insecta > Diptera > Tephritidae > Rhagoletis > Rhagoletis zephyria. Next base: position 15,421 of record NW_016169457.1, read on the forward strand.
TACTCGTCGTTGCTCACGCTCATCGAACCGCCTGTAAATAATTGATCGTTCTTCGCGATCAGCAAAGCGCAGACCTAGATTTCTTCGATCATTAAGGTTGTTAGTGCCGACAATAGCATACTTTCGTTCATCTCCTCGTCTTTCTGGCTCATCAACACTTCTATCGATTGTTTGTCGTTCCTCGCGCTCACCAATTCGTTTAGAAGGAGCAAATTGTTCTGCGATAACATCTCGACGGTCCTTCCGGAATTCAGCGCGTGTGGTAGCATCTTGTCCTTCGTCTTCTCGTCTTTCGCGCTCAGCAACACTGCTGATAAGTGATCTTCGGTTCTCATACTCATCTAACCGCCGAGTTGGTTCTCGTCGCTTCTCACGGGTATCAGCACGTGCTATAACGCCTCGTCGTTCATCCCTTCGTGATTCTCGCTCAATTACGTCATTGGCAATTGTTAGCCGGTCCTCACGATTATCGAAACTTTTTGGACTAAAAGATAGATCCACACGGTCATTAAATCGCTGAGTTGATTCTCGTCGGGCGTCAACGCTTGCAATAGCAAATCGTCTTTCATCTTCTCGTCTTTCTTGCTCAACAACCCTTTTGCCAATTTCTTGCCGTTCCTCACGGTCATCAATTCGTCTGGTAGCAGCTGATCGTTCCTCGCGACGATCAAATCGCTGGGTTAATTCTCGTCGATCCTCGCGACCTTCAAGGAGAGTAATAGCGTCTCTTCTCACTTCATATCGTCTTTCTCGCTCACCAATTCTTTCGTCGATTGCTCGTCGCTGCTCACGCTCATCGAACCGCCTGGAAGTAATTGATCTTTCTTCGCGATCAGCAAAGTGCTGACCTAGATTTCTTCGGTCCTTAAGGTTGTTAGTCCCGACAATAGCATACTTTCGTTCATCATCTCGTCTTTCTGGCTCATCAACACTTCTATCGATTGTTTGTCGTTCTTCGCGCTCACCAATTCGTTTGGTAGGAGCAAATTGTTCTGCGATAACATCTCGACGGACCTTCCGGAATTCAGCGCGTGTGGTAGCATCTTGTCCTTCGTCTTCTCGTCTTTCGCGCTCAGCTACACTCCTGACATGTGATCTTCGGTTCTCATGCTCATCTAACCGCCGAGTTGGTTCTCGTCGCTTCTCACGGGTATCAGCACGTGATATAACGCCTCGTCGTTCATCCCTTCGTGATTCTTGCTGAATTACGTCATTGGAAATTGTTAGCCGATCCACACGATTATCGAAACTGCTTGGACTAACAGATATATACCCGCGGTCATAAAATCGCTGGCTTAATTCTCGTCTCTCTCGTTCGTCAACACTTTTGCCGATTTCTCGCCGCTCCTTACGCTCATCAATCCGCCTGGTAGCTGCTGATCGCTCCTCGCGGTCTCGTCTTTCCCGCTCATCAATCCTGTTGTCGATTGTTCGTCGTTCCTTATGGTCATCAAACATTCTGGTAGTAACTGATCGTTCTTCGCGATCAGAAAAGCGTTGACCTAGATTTCGTCGGTCCTCAAGGTTTTCAGCGCGTGCGATAGCATCTCTCTGTTCATCTTCTCGTCTTTCTCGCTCAACACTTCTGCCGATTGCTCGCCGTTCCTCACGCTCATCAATTGGTTTGGTGGCATCTGATCCTTCTTGGAGATCATCAAACCGCTGGGTTAATTGTCGTCGGTCGTCACGACCTTCAGCGCGAGTAGTAGCCTCTCTTCGTTCTTCTTCTCGTCTTTCACGCTCATCAACACTTCTATCGATTGTTCGCCATTCCTCACGCTCATCAATACGTATGGGAGCAGCTGATCGCTCGTCGCGATAATCAAATCGCCGGGTTAGTTCTCGTCGGTCGTCACGGGATTCACGCGCGTTAGCGCGAGTAGTAACATCTTCTCGTTCTTCTTCTCGCATTTCCCTCTCATCAACACTTCTCTCGAGTGTTCGTCGTTGATCACGCT
>NW_016169458.1:0-17377 GCF_001687245.7 Rhagoletis zephyria
CCCTTGTGCACAAGTGCGCTCGGGTATAAAAATGTATTTCAAAATAAATATTTGAGAAAACGGCACTAAGAGTAGAAAAATTATTTTATTCTGTGCAGAACTTGATTTTCAATGGTTGAGCAAGCTTAAAAATTACTGGAGTATTATTTTTGAAAAGTACAACATTGCAACTAAAGCAGCTAAACTGGCAGCCGAATAAGCCAACCTCCAACCAGTCTTGGTCTAGGAGTCAGAATTTATCGGTGATAAGGCATGCCCGTCGTAGCAATAACGGCTTATAGTCATCAAGGCAATGAAAAGGTGAACTGAAAAATAAAACTCGCAGCTACCGAAGTAGTCCTTAGTCTGAAAGCCTTTTGAAGGATAATCAAAGCATAAGTTTATGGGGATAATATGGGGTTCCTCAGCCCACTACACTAATTGTTCGAAGCAGTGGTAAACTAAAATGTTTTCACATACATATATGTATGTATGTATGTATCAATCAAAGTTTCAAACAAACAAACTAGTTAATACCAGGGACCGAACATAACAGTTATTGATGAAAACTGTCATTGAAAAATGCGTGAAGGGTATGTTCTACAACTAAGTGATAAATACATACCAATCGATTTCTTTTTTAATCGAGAATCAAATTTGAAAACAAATTTTTACATTGCATTTGATGAAAAATTAAAGAAAATAATAATTATTTTCGATTTTTATTTTATAAATCCAAAATATCAATTATTTTTGATTTTTATTTAAATAATCTGCAAATAACAGTTATGTTTGATTTTTCATATTATATGTCTTTGATAACAGTTATCGAAGACATTTATTTGTAAAAGTCATTAATAAAAATCAGTCACCGAATTTTATTTTTTAAGTCATAAAATCCTTCAATAACTGTTATCTAAGATATTTAATTTAAAAATAAAAGGTAACTGTTATTTGTAGATTATTTAGATAAAAATCAAAAATAATTGTTATTTTGGGTTTATAAAATAAAATTCAGAAATAACTGTCATTTAGGTAGTAATTAAATAAAAGTAAAAAAAATAACTGTTAAAAAGCGATTTTTTTAATAAAAGTTGTAACTGTTACGGTCCATGGTTAGTACTCCTTCGAACTTCCACTGGATAAGAGTATTTTGGGAGACACTATTTTCTTCGTTTTCAGCGCGCCATTTGTAAAAATTTATCTTAGTTTTTGGGATCTCGACAAAGGATCGCCCAACCAGATACATCTTAGAAACAATAAATAATATAAAAAAAACTTTTTAATATACAACGCTTTTATAAATGAACTAAAAAGTAGAAAATAATATTTCTCAGTCCCATAGAATTTGTTTTGCTAACTTTTGATTTTGAAATTTTACCAAAAGTCATTATAAACAATCTATGAAATTGAAAATGAAAAGCGTGGGGCGCATGTAATACACTTGAATTGATATGAAAAGTAATATATGTATGTATGTATGTGGGTATATGAATAACGACCGCTTAAAATCGATTTCAAAGTTCTACTTTCGCTGTAGAAATTTTAGGTCTACGTTATGTAGTTTGACTATTGGCAATTAAATCGAAGGCTTTGTATTGCATGCGCTCCACGTTTTTCATTTTCAATTTCATAGATTGTTTATAATGACTTTTGCTAAAATTTCAAAATCAAAAGTTAGCAAAACAAATTCTATGGGACTGCGAAGTATTATTTTCTACTTTTTAGTTCATTTATAAAAGCGTTGTATATTAAAAAGTTTTTTTTATATTATTTATTTTCTACTTTTTAGTTCATTTATAAAAGCGTTGTATATTAAAAAGTTTTTTTTATATTATTTATTTTCTACTTTTTAGTTCATTTATAAAAGCGTTGTATATTAAAAAGTTTTTTTTATATTATTTATTTTCTACTTTTTAGTCCTGTCTGAATAAAAGTTTGCAATAGATATTAAAATAATTCAACGATATTAATAGAAAGGTGCACACACATGCATTTACATATGTATGTACATACAAACGAGCACCAATTAATTGCATTTAAAGAAATGGCGTGTCGTCTATTTCCGGTGTAGCAAACGTAGTACATAGGGCGACATCTAGATGTCATCTACCTCGCCCTATTCACTATGCTTTTTTATAGGAGCTTTTCAAAGCTTTGCTTTGGTGTCGGAACACAACATTGAAAGTTTCTGGATCAACAACATTGAAAGTTGATAAAAGCGTTGTAAAAAGCAATACTTATATCCATCAAAGATGGGTTATAGAACCAATGCAATAGCTAACATTTATGATTGCAGTGGACTACGGCCCACATAAATCATAATAATAATAAAGCTTCCGCCGATCAAGAATCGAAACATTCTAGCCATTCTCAATCACGATTTCGGCTTGATGATGCAATCGTAACGAAACCAATATCATTAAGCAAAGAGTTATACAATTTTAAGGCTTGTGACAAATAAATTTAAAAAAGCCGTCAATAATTTCCGTTAAAAAAGACACGGCTATTGCTAGTGCCGGAGCACAGGCAAAAAGCAAAGTCACCAACATAAACTGCAAATTCCTTTGACACGCGAGCCAGCTGCTCCTCCAATAGCTATCTGTGGGCTATTTGTTATAGAAAGTCGTTGCGTCAGCTGGTCGATAGCGATTTTTTGCTTTATCAGCAACAAATACACGCCCGTACGCACAAGCGCACAAATAAATCCATACAAAAATGTGTGTGCATGGAAACCTATAGATGTATGTACATATGTATATACAAAGAGATATATTTATACATATGTATATACAAAGAGATATATTTATACATATGTATATACAAAGAGATATATTTATACATATGTATATACAAAGAGATATATTTATACACCCCTGCAACTTTACGCCCATTTCACGTTACGCGGCGTTTATTTTGATTACATTTCATAGTGGCTACCATCGACACAGACAGGCACAAACGCATAAAATCACGCACACCAAAGACAAACCGAAAGGCAACGACGCAACAACTGGCAAGCCGGGAAACATGGGCACTGTAGATTCATCACGCACACTGTACGTACATACATATATAGCCCGCGGCAGCATATCAGTGTGTCAGCATGGCAGTATGCCTGCTGCTTTAACTTTATTTCAGCTTGTTTACGCGCCGCCCGCTGACTTTTCCACGTACAATAAGTGAGTGCGGTAGCTGTTGCAGTTATTTGTTGAAGGGACTTCGCTTTCATTGCTACCAGTACACATTTTTATTTTTTTTTTCGTTTTTTTTGGAATCAAATTTATTTATTTTTTTTTTTGCATTTTTGTTATTATTTCTCTCTCTCTGCTGCTGCGCTTACATACATATTGGGCGGAAAATGTATAAAAGTTACAACGAAAAACTTTGCGTTTCCGTGCGCACCGAGTCTCAAACGAGTAGGAAAGTTACTCATACGCCTCCGCAAACACACTTACATAGTACATACAGTTGCAAACAGCACAGCGAAAGCATATGGCAGATGTACATACGTATATCTACAAAAAATGTTCGGTGCGCCAGTGTGGCCGTAGTGGACTTCCGTTCAAAAGTTTTAAGTAAAAAAAAAAAAAACAGTTTTTTTTTAAACATCGTATACCTTACCTCATGCCACAAAACACATTTGTACTATGCATAATTGAGCTAATAACATCAAAAGCAGCCGGAATGTTGCTGTGTCAACCGTAGTAGCTTACGCGCGATTTGCTTTACTTTTTTTTTTTGTATTGGCTTTCATTTAATTTTATTTTGGCAACCCAACATGCGCCAGTCACTGCCGTTTTAAGTGTATTAGTTAGTGCAAAAGTTGCGATTTCCGCTAGCGCGCACTCGTTTTTTTTTGTACAAGCGTGTTTAGCTGTCGGCCAAACTTTTATCAAAGAACTTTATGTTTTTCTGGTTTTTTTTTAACCTTTATCTTGTTACCTTGCTTTTTGGGTTAAGAAAAAAAAATTGTTCAAAAATGCGCACAATGCTACTTTCACTGCTTTCGCTGCGTTGCTGGCGTTCGTAATATGACTTAATTTTGGTTTCGCAAAAAAGTAACTTTTCTGAAGCGTACTGAAGTTGTAAGGCGCGCTTACTTTGTACGAAACGATGGCATTGCCTTTATGGCATTGTCAACTTCTTTTTCACTTTCGTTTTATCACTCGCAGTGTTTTATACCCTTTACGAAATTTTCTTGTGGTTTTAGTGTGCAATAAAAATATGCTGCTGTTGCAGTAGTATTCAAGCATAATTTTTTATCTAGAAAGCAGCAGATTATATAGGGTACAAGCAGCAGAAGCGCGCAAAGCTTTAGTAAAACTACGGTTAATAATTTCTTACCGAATTTTAAAATAGCCGCAACGTTACTCTATTGTCTGAAACAGTTTGTTGGTCTAACTAAAGCACGGAAAGATAGGGTGTAAATAAGTAACTGGGTAATTAGAGTTAGATAAGTGGTGCGATGACAACAACACCGTCTAAGGCCCTACTTAACTTTCTTCCGGTAGAACTAAATACATGTCAAACAGATCGCAAACGTTGCGGCAATTCTTATGAATAGTATAAGTAAGTGATCAAATACTAAAAAAAGAGTTTTCGGACCTACCCGGATTCCGAACCCTGCTCACATTGCATCGTTTACGAGCCCCCTATCCAAGGGAAGAGTGGAAACGAGATGCTCTAACTAATGGTGAGCCCATCCATGTATACGCAGATGGCTCAAAGCTCTAACTGGGAATCTCGCTTAGTTTTCGCCCTCTGTACCAATGTGGCGTTTTCAGGCGCACCTGGTCGATGGGTCCACAAAACTCGTAAAGTATGATTTGGCAGCCCAAGCTGGTACCTACAACTTCACTGATAGCCAGGCGGAAATCAAATCCCTTACTGCACATCTCTTAACCAGATGACTTAGTCATTTCGCCCAAAGGTGATATGGGTTCCGGGGCACTGAAACACTGGGGGGAACTGTAAGGCCGATGAATTGGCACCCCTTACAAACGTGCAAGCTACTTATATATTTCCGAGAGGCACACAGCAAATGACCTTGCCATATTGGCAAGAATGCCCATCGACTAGGCGTACGGTTACATAACTTATGTATATAGAAGTTATAAATATGAAAAATAGCAGGAAATGATTCTGCACCTGTTGTACCAAACGCACCTGCTCTATCCAAACGCAGACTCAAAATTGTGGGTAGATAATTCTTCGATAGCTTGGATGATTTTAGATACGTGGAAATCAACGATTTTCTAAAATTCTTGCGAAGTTCACAATTGTTTTAGGAGGAATTGGGGGAGTTGCTGACCACATATGCGACAGCACAATGAGCCTTGAGCATAAGTGTATCTTATAGATGACTACGACTATGTAACCTAACCTAAACTAACCAGGAAATTAGGATGAAGAAAATGGCAAAGGAGCTGACAGGCTGGCGAGCTGGCTAGATATTACGTTTAACGGCATTCATTCTTGATATAACAGGCCTGGGTGAGAAGAAAATATTCAGGAAATTAAAATTTCTATACGAAATTATTTAGCATAGAATATATGATGGGTCAGTTTTTAGCAGCCATGTAGTATTTCTGAGCTTTACGAAGGACGTAAGGACTGCATCTTCGATTATTCAATCACAACATCATCTCGGATTTATTTGAGTGAAGAAAATTTTAGTACTAATTATATCAAAAAGTAGTAGTAGCAGTGGCGTACACTTGTCCATTGGACCAGGAGGGGTCCGAAAGTATTTAGATCAAAAATTATTTCCCGCAGCGGACTAGCACTTTCAAGACTTTAAAATAAGACTAACAAACTGGCGCACATAATTTTACAATTATGGTTTATTGTGAAGAGGATAATAGTATACAAATGCGCAAGGATCATGGCAAGTTGCAATGGGAAAGCGATGATGCAAAGACATACGACAGTTTCCTTCGGTCATAAGTGAAATTATGGAAAGGTCTTTAAAACTCGTAGATTCCTGGGCCATAAGCTGTACTTTTAGCGTAAACCCGGAGAAAACTGACCTTATGCTTTTCACAAATAAAACAAACTTACCTAATTTTAATAAAGCAAAGTTCCAAGGAACGGAACTGGATATGTCAAAGAACGTTTAATACCTTGGAGTTATTCTGGTTCCCAAACTTAACTGAAAACCAAACATTGAGGAGCGTGCTAGGAAGGCCACGGTGGCTCTCTATGCAGCCAAGAGAATGTTGGGCAATAGATGGGGTTTTGAAATCAAGATTTGTGCACTGGATATGTACAGCTATAGTCCGACCCATAATCTATTATGGGGCGCTGGTCTGGTGGCCAGCCCTTACTAAGCATTACGTAGTTAAAAAGCTAGGCGGAATTTAAAGGTCAGCAGCCGCTAGCATAACAGCGCCACCAGACTGCATGCCCTGGGGCTCTGGAAGGAAAGACCATTCGGGCACGGTTCCATCCTAGATGCAATACCGACTGAAATTAAAGCGCTGCCCACTGACTATATCCTGTCGAAGACCTGGGTTCACCATAAACCACGCACGAAATTCACAAGCCGTAGTGACTAGAATCAGGAAGATTTCGGGTACTGGCAGGGCTTAACTATCTTCACGGATGGGTCAGTGGTCGAATGCGGGGTTGGTGCTGGAGTTTTCATCGAGCAATATAACCTAAAATTATCCTTCCGCCTACCAGACTATGCAAGCGTTTTCCAGGCCAAAACTTTTGCCATTAAGGAGGCAGTAAGGTACATAAAAGAGAATGTACCCGCGAGAACGAAAGTGAACATCCTCTCGGATAGCCAAGCGGCTAATCAGGCACTTTCTTCTAACTCTGTTAGAACGCAGCTAGTGGATGAATGTAAGAGAGAGCTGGCGGACGAACGAGGCAGCGGACGAACTAGCAAGGAGCGGCTCCGCACAAAGACAAAAATTACCGAAATTTATCATTCTAAGGCCAGGCAGAGGTGGAACTGCACAGGATCCTAGAGGATTGCCCGGCAGTTCAGGGTGTCGTACGACCCACTCAAAACCAAAGCTCTCTTGGCAATGAGCAAAATAAATTCTTACAAACTTACTGCAGTGTGCACAGGGCACTGGCCCATTGGGGTACATGCCGAAAGGAAAGGACTGCCCTTCAATAGGTTCTGTCGCAGCTGCGATGACCCGGGCTCAAAAGAGACTGTCGAACACTTGCTGTGCGAGTGTCCAGCCCTCGCAAGGCTGAGGCTAAAGACACTCGGCAAACGATTCCTGCAGAATATTTCAGAGTGCAGATGCATCTCTCTGTATGACGTACTGAATTTTATTAAAGCCGCCAAATGGTTGCTCACCAAGGTGACAATCCACTTAAACCAACCGACCAACCATAACTCAATTCTTTCTTAAGTCGACTTAGGCGGTTATTGCTTCTGACCACAGAATTATCTGTTGCCGTTCATTAGTATCGATTTTTGCACTTCTGGTATAATCAGGAATGGTTATCGATAACTGAGTGAGTGAGTGAGCGCATCACAAATTCAGTTGATTAAAATTTTAACAAAAAGTTATCACAAATTTACAATTTCGCTCACTTCTAAGAAGGCATATCAAAATTTGTCATAACCGACTTTTCCCTTTTACGCCAGTGTTGCTTTTTGCTTCCTTTGCCGCAGCTTAAACTTTGACAAGCTACCAAGTCTTATAATGAAATTACCTACTTTTGCTTTTGCTTTCACTTTTAGCGAAAGCGCGACTACAAACAATTATACTCACACACACACATGCGTCATCTTTAAGAGTATGCTTACGGTGTGGTGTGAGTGGAATAAGTACAAAACTTTATCGCCCAAATCAAGTAAGTAAAATGAGTAATGACTTTGTGTCAGAAAGACTACGCAAAAAAAGAATTTAAGAAAAATACTAAAGAAAGTCGGGCGGTTTAAAAGCATCAGCTGCTGGGATTCAAAAAAAAACATATATATATATAATTTTGTTGCAAACATAAAGGGAACGTCGCCAAAAAAAAAAAAAGTTCACTCCATTCTAAGGCAATAAACAAGCGTTAAGTTAAGTGTATGTGCCGCAAATTGCCTTTTAGGCACACAAAGCTAGGCATAACGCCGCTAGCCACCAAACAATCATAATGGAGATAATGACAAAGATGATTATCTTATAATAAAATAAATGATTTTATTATTTTATAATAGCAGAGGCTTTGGCTGTGGCACATTGAAAAAAAAGAATTAAAAAAAAAACTGAAAGCCGTACAGCAACAGCCATAACGAAAAAAGACACGCCAGCCGCAATAACAGCTAAGTAATAAAGCGCGGCGGCCGTCCGCGCTGTTGTTGTTCGACGAAGGGTGCGGTGGGAGCAAAGTAGTAAATCTTTTTCGAAGTTGAAAACTTTTCGCGTTCGCTGCATCCTTAATTTGCGTGGCGCTTTTTGCTTGCAGGCGAGCGCGACGTTTTGCCTCTCTACTTTGCACTCCACAGCAGAGCAGCCCTCGCCTGCTGTTATTCTCCACTTAAATGTTGGCAACTAGAAGGGCTGTCGTAGGCGGGCGCGCGCAGCTTTTGCGTTTGACAATTTTGGTTTGCCATGTTATGCTTTTAATAATTTGCCTGCCGCGAGCAAAGTGAAAAGAATCCTTTCTCCCCACAATTTGGCCTAACTTTGCTTTAATATTTTGTGTTTTTGTTCTTGATTTATTTTTTTTTTAATTTTTGCTTGTCTTAATTTAACCCAGAAAATCACTGCAGCTTTACAGATTTACCAGCCAAAGTTGAGTGTGACTTTTTGCTTAAAATTGCTTTTTTAGGTCTTTTATTAATTGTATACATGTATATGGGGCTTTCCATACCACAACGGATGGGGTTCAAACTTCATGTGTTTGATTTGTTTCAAATTTTTAGGGTTGATGCATAAAAATAAATAATAAATAAATATGAAATTTTAGCTTAATTAATACATTCTTAAAAACTTTACAGCACAAAGCCACGCATACACACGTCAAAATTCTCTATGAAAATAAATATTTTTTAATTTTTTTTTTTCTTAAAAAATTTTCCACATACAAATTTTTTGATAAAAAAAAAATGATGCCTTCTCAAACAAAATTTTAGAAAATCACTAACTCTGTAACTCAGAGTATTGCGCAATATTTAGGTATGGTATTATGGAGTGCAATAATTTGAGTTATGATTTTTTTTCACGCCGAAGTTGTGTAAAATGAGTACATTACAAATTTACAAATTTTTTAAATTTTTTTCTAGAATTATTTTGAGTATGCGGTCTTATAGCCCATTAAGTTTTAGTATAATAAAGTGCAAATTTTAGGCAACTGCAAAACTGACGTTATTTTTTTTAATTTTCTTTGAAAACGGTTTTGCGCATTTTCTTCCATAAGAGTGCATTTATGTATGTATGTACGTAGCAAGTAGCAAGCAAGCTTATGTTTGAATATATTTGTGAGGCTTTTAAAATTTGCGATTGCATTTAAAAGCATAAATATGCCTTAATACCCCCCCCCCACACATTAACCTCAATGTGCGTTTGATCGATGTTGTTGACGATGATGCGGCATGCAAGTGACTGCATGTCGAGTGCCTTACGAGCATGTGTCTGTTGCATGTCTTCTTACGAACAAGTTTTCCTGCCTTCAACTTATTTTATATGAGCCTAGATGTGTGTATGTAAGTAATCAAATATTAGTGTAGAAGTTTATTTAATTCAACTATTGCCAACTGTTCCGCCATTACGCGCGCGTTAAGTATTTGTCTTGAAGAAGTTTGCTCAGCACGTTCAACAATTGACATTAATGCGCCCGCACAAGCAGCACGCGCACGCGCACACACACACACACACACACGCACACATTTCACATACACATGTCCTCTCTCCATTAAATTCATATCAGATATGTACGTACGTATGTAGTTAATGTATGCATATATCATTATCTCATTTGTATTTTTACATACATACATACATAAATATCTACATGACACTAAGTTAAGTAATGCCTGCAGTTGTGGTTGTTAAGTTATTAGATACACGCATACAAATATATCTAATTATTTGCTGTAAAAATTATAGACATTAATTAAATAATGTTTAATGGCTGCTCAGGCATGCACGTACAAGTAGATATATCATGAGCGTAACACATCAGGTCATAAATACATACATATTTGATGTATTCATGCGCTTCTCGCTGTCGCAAGGTGCAACGCTCCAGTCGAGTACACCGTGGCGTGTGCGTAACCTTTAATTGTCAGTCATACAATAAAAGCGAATGAAGTTTTACTACTTGGAATTCTTTTACTATTCTTAGTTCAGCTACGTTTACGATTCTAATGAAAGACTTTGCCTAGCTAGCAATTTCCTGCAAAACTATGGAATTTGCAATTAATTATTCATTTCCACATAAAATTTCTTGAATTCGGAGGAATTTCTCTAGTGCATAGTGTATTTGAAATGTTTCACAGTTGAAGCAAGGGGTGAGAATGTAGTATTACTATTTTGGTGGCATGCTGAAAAGAGCTAAGAGATGGATACATCAACGACACTCGTTTGTTGGAAGAATTCCATAATTTAATAAAAGTGACTGCAATTTACAAAAAAATTCAGTCGCCATCAGTGGGGGTTATTTAAGTAAGTTTAAAATAATCCTTTCTCGAGTTTAAAGCTTTATGCGGCAAATTTGGCACATTATATTTTATTGAAGCTACTACCAGAACTTGACATAATTTTTTTGTGAATGACGAATAACAAATAAATACATTATTATAGAAGTTAAACTTCTTTTGGCGGCGGTTGGTTGGTTGGGAGTAAATTGGAAAATTCAATGGAAATTGCAGACGGAAATGGTGCAACGGAAATGGTTGGGACGGAAACAAGTGCTTCTTGAAAGTATGCACATGGCATAAATTTAACAAAAACTTGCTACTAAAAGGATAAAGAATAACACTTACAAAAATACCAATACAAGAATGAAAGTAAAGGTTACTACGTACATAGATAAAGAAACAGATAAAGGCAAAGGTAAAAATAAAAACAAAAATAAAGATGCGTAAAGATAAAGGCAAAACTGAAGAGCAAGGTAAATTTAAACAGTTTACGTATATAAGGGCAAAGGTGAGAGAATTTGTATATACATAGATGAAGAAAATTATAAATATAAAAATAAAAACAAAGATAATTATAAATATAAAGAAAAAGATGAGGATGAGGAGACCGATAAAAGTAAAGATGAAGATAGAGGAAGAAAGATTAAAATAAAAGTAAACATAGAGAAAAGGATATACATAGATAGACAAAGAGATTCAATCTGTGATTTTTTTTGAGACTTTAGAGACTTTCCGGATTCTCGGGGCTTATCGATATAATAATCGATATTTTTATCGATTTTGTTATCCATATTGTTATCGATTATTTAACGATTTTATTTTCGATGTTTTTACCGATTTTCTAATCGATTTTTGTTATCGATTTTATTATCGATTTTTTTTAATTGATTTTTGTTATCGATTATTTATAGATTTTGTTGTCCCAGGTTTCTTTATGTACATCTGAAACAGATGCAGAAAACAAATGCGAATATTATGAATATATTGCCTAAACTGCAAAATTTTACAATTATATAGATAAGGGAAAAATTAACTTAATTGCCCACGAAAGATCAAACAATTAAAAGCACGACGATTTCTGAAGAAATTTATGTTCAACATTTACGTTTGTCATATCACAACGATAAATGTGCTGACAACAGCAATAACGCAAATGAAAACATTGACATTGGCGACCTTGCCGATGTGAGTAAATTGCTAACACCATCATCACCACGCCAACATTCATACATACATACATACAAAAATGAAATAAAATATTGCAAACATATGGAACAAAAAATAGCATGTAAACAATTTTCCACGCATTTTTTCGCCATTTTAATTATGTCAACATTTTATTTCAAAGGCATTTATTATATTATATTTATAGCTAGACGAGCGTAATACACGCATGTTACGGCGAAAATTTTAAGCATGTAAAAAAAATTATACCTAACCTAATTCATGTGTGCGCACATAAATACGTATCTGTTTACATGGGAATTTTGTCATATGAGCAAGTCTATAAAGGTTAAAAGCTAGCGCGTGTCAGCAGCATTGAGACAGCCAGTCAGCTAGTTGGCTAAGGGTAGCGCAGGTGAATGGAGTAGGGTCCTCTGTTTGTGCGCAGGTATATTTATGTCTGTCAGTTCATGCAGGTATATGTATGTATGTGTGCGTTTGAATGCCGTTATTTTGCGCGTTTTTCGCTTTACATTTTATTGCTTTGTATGGCAATGTTAAATGCTAAATCATAATTAATTAAAACGCGCAAGCAAGCGTCTCTTCAACTCGACTGCTACAGTATGCTGCATGATGGATTATAGTTTTGAGCTACTCAAAAACGGGGGAAACTGAATTGAAGCAGTCAAAGTTGCAACTTCGGTATAGCCGTATTTCAATAAAACGCTTTTTGAGAACAGAAAACGTTAGCTTTCAAAATTAGCTTTAAAAGCTCAAACAAAGTTCTTTTTACTTATTATACAAACTAAGGAAATACTTATACCACAAAATAGTTAGAGTTTTGGAATTTTTAGAATTTTTTTTTTACATTTTTGATTTTTAACGATATATTTAGCAGTATCGTTATCAATAGAAATCGATATATTTTTAAAAATTTGTCTATTGATATTTATTTAAGAAGTTTTTAATCAAACAACTCTCACAACGATATCGTTGAATTTATTTACAATATTGTAAAATTTCGATAATTTTTCATAATTTATGTGTGATTATCGATATATTTAGGAGCATCGTTATTGATAATAATCGAAATATTTTAAAGGGTTTTAATTTTACTTGCTAACTGTATATAAAATAGTATAGTCATCGATAATAATCGATATATATCGATAACAATCGATATCGATAACAATATATATGATGATTGCTATTTGACGTTTAATATTTACTCATAATACTTATCAAACCATTCTTTTGTTAAGTAAATATATATAAAAATCGATATCGATTACTTTTATTTAAGAAATAAGAATTTAACACTTGTATGCATATCGCCACTTCTTATTTACCGATAATTTTGCATTATTTTTTTATTATTATCGATATATTTACGAGTACCATTATAGATAACCATCGATTAAATTTTACACATTTATGTATTAATATCTTTGTTAGTATTCATAAACCAATTCTCATATCTATGAAAATCGTTATCGGTAATAATCGATAAAATTATTTATTAACATTTATCGATTACTACTTTTACCAGTTTTCGCAATAAGATTCTTATAAAAATCTTTTATTCTTTAAAAGCCATATTGCTGCCTATTTTTTTATCAATTTTGAATACCGTTTTATTTAAAATAGTAAAAAGCAAAAATTTTATAGCACAGTGTACTTTTCGTATGTACAACTAGTTGCCATGACAGATATGCATGTTCCTGCTTTGAATTGAAATGAAATTTAATAACTACAGACATACATAAGTAAAAATGTTTACGCGCAAAATTACCTTATTTCATGTGAACCCAGTCACATTTGAGTTTGAGTTAGCCTCTCGTGCTTAAGTGTGCCACTTACGCACTTTTCTTTAACTTTTTTTTCGCCACCTCACACTTACGCTATTTTATCTTACCACAGAGTTAACGTTTATTTATCTATTGACTATTCAGGCTGTCAGCAAAATTATCAAACAAAGCTTTGTTGCTTGTGCAGGTAAGTACTTAGTAGTAGCAGCATTTGAATAATTTCGCAATGATAAAACATTTAAAATAAATGTATGTATATACGGTCCCCTGCTGAATTATTTTTAAGGGTACCTAGCCTACACTACCATGGCGTATGATGAATTACCATGCGTGTCTTTCAACGAGTCATCATAATTCATTTTAGAAAAAATAAATTTGCTTTTGCAGTTAAACTGTCACAAACGAGTGGGTAATGATAAATTGGAGTTTTTTTTTAGAAAAGAGATATGATATGAGATTTGAGATTTGCACGCACACATATATGTACATGTACTTTTACATGTATGTACGAGTACATGAATATGAATATGTAGATGTAAGAGTGAAAATAGCTTTTAATAAAAACTGACAAACATAGGGTTGTACGCGTAATAGTGGGGATTTTGATTTCACGTTAAATGTTCTTAGTACGACTCAATAACTCTTCTGATAAAATCCATTCGAAGTTAGTCATTCTTAGTAGTAATAGCAAGAGGTGTGCGAAAGCGGTATGGCTGAGTGAGTGCCGGTTTCTGAGTTCTTAAGATTCGTTAAGGCTCTCTCATTTGGCTATATGTCGATGTGCTTTCGTACGCATTTTAAGATAATTTGGAATTAATCAGAAATTGAGGTCAACAGTCACCTACATCCTTTCCTCTTTTCTTCCTACTAAAACCTTTAATTGCCGCTTTGAAAAATTTGCGTGACTGAAAAACGCTTGCGTGGATCTTTCATGTTCCGTCTTTCTCTCTTTGTTCCATTTGTAAAAGCAGCTATCTAACTATTCGGTATCTTCCCATATCCAGTCACTGCGTATTGGAAATTTTGTGCTGATTTTGTATTTGCTCCAGATCTTTGGTAAGCTGTAACCCATAGGCGGGGCTTTTGTAACAGATATTTAGTATAGAAGTGACAAAGTATAATTATAAATTCCATAATAAAAAATAAATTAAAAATAGTGTTTTAGTGCTCTTGTGACTTATTATTTTGCATTTCATCTAAGTATCAAAAAGGTGTAAAAAATCCCGGCTATACTCATAAATGATAGGAATATTCCAAAAGACAAAAGCGTAGTCTAAAACAACACTTTTTTCAAGGATTGCTCTAACAATTACGACAAATCTAGCTGGATTTATACGCTCCACCTAACAGTCTATACAAATGTATGTGTAAAATTGCAGTGCTTCAAGATCCAGGCTGGAAATTACCATAAATTTTAGCTGCCGATAAACAGTTTCTTTTTTGTATCTATGATGGATATAAAAGGAAAACTGGTAAGCCCACTCTATCCAGCCACTATTCAAAATGCGATTTTAAAGAGCTCCTTTCTAGCATATGTATGTACTGTACAGCCTCTGAAATGAAATATTGCATGGATTGCAAATTGGAATTAGTTATAAATACTCTATGAATAGACCTTTTTATCCTAGTGAAGGTTTTCTCTCCCAGAACTACTTCAAATTGAGGAAATACAACAGTCGGCTTAATTAAGCTTTCTCAAACTAGGACAGTTCTACGCTCTTTTAATACAATTCTGAGTTAAAGAAACTTGCCCGCCACTAAATTAATTTGCATGGACGCTAAGGTTCTTAACCTCACCCGCTCCCCCTTACCACCCGCCTGACTTCAAATATATGTAGTTGTATATAAGCGTTTAATTACATAATTTGATAATTATTTTTTATTTACTTTTTGCTGTTCAGTTCATTTGTGTTACATTTTTTTTAAACTTGCTTAATTTTTTTGTTAAAAAACTGTATATCGCTCAACGGTACAGTATTTTTTTTTTGTGTGATTATAAAAATTAAATTTTTTTAAAACTAAAATCAAAATTTTACAAACTGGCCACTGCATTCTGTTGCCAAATAAGTTTTCTTCTTGCTGTCAAAAAATCAAAAGATTCGAATGATGTTTGTTGAAATATTGCAAAAAGTGAAAAAACCTGCATACATTTTTTTTTGCGAATAATTCGTGAAAAAAAAAATAAAAATTAGCGCAAGAGATTTTTTGTCAATATTGCACACCATATTAACTTTCAAAATTGGCCAATGGCATAGAAAAATTCGAAAAGATAACTTTGGTTGGCCCACTTGAGAAAACTTGACTCAATTCTCATTTCAAAATTCAAATTTTGTATTAAAAATACAGTGGTTTTAACACGCTCGCAAAAATTATTTCCAAAGGCGCCCACCGCTAGCTCCGTTTATGTATGTATTTTATTATTATTAAAATGGTCGCTAATACTGAAATTTACCGAGCAGCTTAAACCAACGCCGTTTTATATTTGATTGCTGACGTCATAAAGCGTGATTTCCGCATTATGTGGTTTACCATCGTAAGTATATATCTATTTACATATTTATACATAAACGTAAATTCTACATAAGCATAAGCGAAATTGATGTACGATAGGCTGCCTAAATGCCTGGCTGACTGCCTGACTGCCTGACTTGTAGAGAAAAGTCACACAACGTTCTGTATACAAATATGCAGGACGCAGTACTTTGAGTGTAGCTATATATATAAATATACATTCAAAAGCAGCAACGACAACAGCAGTTATAGCAACTACAACTCTATAAAAATTATGTATGCAACTAACAGCACAGCGCGCCACTGTTAACTAGCTGCCATCTGTTACACAAAAGCGACCACATAACGGATTTCGCGGTTTGCCAACACTTGTAACCAAAAGATCTATGCTGCGTGCTTGCCTATGCATTTGTATATAAGCTGTTGTAACTATTTTTACTACAACTTAATAAATAAGTAATGGCGGCATTTAGTTAAATTATTCGTATAACCATTAAATTAATATTTATTTAAGCGCGTATGTCAAAGCTTTTCAACACAAAGCTAGCGGCGGGATTGATGCATTTACAAAAATTTTCGGTTAAAAAGGTTTTTACGAATTTTCGACAGCCAATTTTTATTTTTTATTTTTTTTTTTTTTAAGTTTTAAACGCAATGAGGTCATTCAGCATTGTCGGCGTTGGCTGTCGATTGAGCTTCGCCTTCAAAGCAATTAACTTTTAATTACAGACGCCGACTGTGTTTGGTTTCTTCTCATAACTGAAACGTAATTATTGCGCGCATTTGCATTTGTCGTTTTTTTTTTTGTTTAATAAATATTGCATATTTTCAGCAAACAAATAGCTTCTTCATATCCATCAACTGGCAAACAAATACAACAAAAAAAATCTGAAAGTGGACCATCCATTCTCGAGTTATGCGCCATATGACGTACGCAAGTTTGGTATAAACATAGAAAAATTTTTAGTTTAATAACAATCGGGGGTTATATTCGATGTAAATAAGCTTGTTTAAATTAAATAATAAAATCAAATTCGTTTTTGTTTTAAAATACCACCATTCACTATTATCCACACCTTTTTTTAGAAAAAAGCTACTTACAAAACCTTTAATAATTGAATCATGAATTCGCCCCATCTTTCTGAAAAATGTACAGCAAACAAAATATTTACCAAGTTAACCTTGTAAATCACCTCCGCCTTCAATTTAATTTTCAAATAGAATTCCATAAAATAAATTATATGTATATATTTNAATTTTTAGTTTAATAACAATCGGGGGTTATATTCGATGTAAATAAGCTTGTTTAAAT
>NW_016169459.1:0-9231 GCF_001687245.7 Rhagoletis zephyria
TTAGCTTTAGCATGTATAGTCGGCCAGAGACAATTGCAGAAAACTGCAATTACTCGTGAAAACTTACAATAAAAGCAATGTAGATGAAATATCTAAATATTATTATTAAAATTAGATCCATATATAAAACATTTTACATCATTTATTTGAAGTTAGTCGGAATATATTTTTACATATAAGATAGTTTCCATTTAACTCATAAAGTACATATTTCACTACAAATATTTTTAAGATCACTTCGAATTGCAAAAATAGCGCTAATTAGTTGTATTGAAGTATAAAACATTTTATTACGTCCATGTTTACTTATAAAGCGCATTACAATATTTCTCTCGCCATTTATCCGATTTAAAATTTTTCACCACATTATTTTGCTGCACAGCACCCTGAATGCGGCAAAACAGTTGCTGGCAACCCTCAAGTCCTTTATGGGGACCAAATTAACAGCCACAACAACAAAAACCTTTTCTACTGGTATACTGTGAGTAGAACTTACTTTAATCATGAAGACTCGAAAATTTTTTGTATTAATTAATTAATCCCAACGGCTTTTTACCGTGATATATAAATGGGGCGTGGCACCTCCTATACAAAACAATTTTTTCTTACTGCATATCTCTGGAAGTGTTCATGGTAGAATACCGGAACTTGGTACGGCAATATATCAAATCAATCTTATAGTCATGAGTTTATGATCCATTTTGGCTAATATTCAAAATATGTATTGGCAATACTATTACCACAAAAGGCTGCCAAGTGGCGCAGGAGTCATTAGGAATAATTGCCAAGTGAGANGGAACTGTTTATATTTTCTAGATTATAGCTGCAAATGTTACTTTATCTGCCACTAAATAGTAGGGCAGTAATAGAAATGGGGTTCCACAATGGTTTTATAAACTAGAATTTTATATAACTAGAATTTTAGATAGATTTATTTATTAATTTATTTATTTATTTAATTCTTACAGCTTAATTAAGCCTAGCTTAAACTNTTGTACAGGGGTAAGTCTCAAATCACCACCGATAAATCAACCGCCAGAACCATTGCGCGCCTTTTACTGTAAAGTTTAATTTTTGAATGTAATTTTTAAAAAGGTGGCNCATATGCATAAACATATTTCTCTATACTGAGGATCTATAATTTAAAGCCTAGACAAAGTATAAAATATAGGCCATTTATATGGACACCAACTGCAGTGAAAAATAATGAGGCATACTTCCAAAACAAATCATTACAATGATTGCACTATTTGGCTGCGGTTGAGCCACCGCGTATGCATGCAAAGTGCGAAACAAGCGTNAGAACTTACTTTAATCATGAAGACTCGAAAATTTTTTGTATTAATTAATTAATCCCAACGGGTTTTTACCGTGATATATAAATGGGGCGTGGCACCTCCTATACAAAACAATTTTTTCTTACTGCATATCTCTGGAAGTGTTCATGGTAGAATACCGGAACTTGGTACGGCAATATATCAAATCAATCTTATAGTCATGAGTTTATGATCCATTTTGGCTAATATTCAAAATATGTATTGGCAATACTATTACCACAAAAGGCTGCCAAGTGGCGCAGGAGTCATTAGGAATAATTGCCAAGTGAGAAAAGGTACCGTGGATGTCAGATTAAATCGAGACACCAGGGTTGAGTTGTACAGGGGTAAGTCTCAAATCACCACCGATAAATCAACCGCCAGAACCATTGCGCGCCTTTTACTGTAAAGTTTAATTTTTGAATGTAATTTTTAAAAAGGTGGCAACCGTTGCGAAAGACTTAAATATTATTCAAAACTTTTAAACTAAAGGTTTGTTAACAATATTTCTTTAGACAACCATATTTTAATTTTTGAGATAGCTTGCGTATAATTAATTAAAATTTGACTTTTCAAACAGGTGGTAACCCTTTTCAAAATATATTCGAATTACAGCTTTTTTAAGCCTCTTGACATTTATCTTATCTTATCTTATAAATTTTATAAATGTGAAAGTTTGTATGTTTCGATGTTTGGGAAATCATGACGCGGAAACGACTACACGGATTTGCATGAAATTTTGTACGCAGATAGCTTATGGGCCAAATTGGTTAATAGGCTATTTTTTTTAAGAGCTGCCACCTGTNGTTTATGATCCATTTTGGCTAATATTCAAAATATGTATTGGCAATACTATTACCACAAAAGGCTGCCAAGTGGCGCAGGAGTCATTAGGAATAATTGCCAAGTGAGAAAAGGTACCGTGGATGTCAGATTAAATCGAGACACCAGGGTTGAGTTGTACAGGGGTAAGTCTCAAATCACCACCGATAAATCAACCGCCAGAACCATTGCGCGCCTTTTACTGTAAAGTTTAATTTTTGAATGTAATTTTTAAAAAGGTGGCAACCGTTGCGAAAGACTTAAATATTATTCAAAACTTTTAAACTAAAGGTTTGTTAACAATATTTCTTTAGACAACCATATTTTAATTTTTGAGATAGCTTGCGTATAATTAATTAAAATTTGACTTTTCAAACAGGTGGTAACCCTTTTCAAAATATATTCGAATTACAGCTTTTTTAAGCCNATGCTTCCGTTTTATAAGCAGGTAGTGTACATTATTGGCATACTTTATGTTGCTTTTTAAGTAATCAGGTAAGTTGCCATCTACAATCTTATCTTACTTCTTACTACTATTATAAATGTGAAAGTTTGTATGTTTGGATGTTTGGGAAATCATCACGCGGAAACGACTACACGGATTTGCATGAAATTTTGTACGCAGATAGCTTATGGGCCAAATTGGTTAATAGGCTATTTTTTTTAAGAGCTGCCACCTGTTAAATTTAATTAATGTTTAATTTATTTAATATGCGGGAACGACTGAATGGATTTGCATGAAAATTTGCATAGATAGCTTATGATCTAGATTAGAAAATAGGCTACTTTTTTTAAGAGTTGCCACCTGTTAAAAAAGTTTCATTAAATTAATACGAGGAAACGACTGAATGGATTTGCATGAAATTTCGCAAGCAGATAGCTTATGACCTACAGTGGAAAATAGGCTAATTTTTTGGAAGAGTTGCCACCTGTTAAAAAAGTTTAATTAAATTAATACGCGAAAACGACTAAACGGATTTGCATGAAATTTTGCACACAGATCGCTTATGACCTAGGTTAGAAAGTAGGCTACTTTTTTTAAGAGTTGCCAGCTGTTAGAAATGTTTAATTTAATTAATACGCGGAAATNATTAGAAAAGTTTAATTAAATTAATGCGAGGAAATGACTGAGCTGATTTGCATGAAAGTTTGCACACAGATGGCTTATGACCTAGATTGGAAAAAAGGCTACTTATTTAAGAATTGCCACCTGTNGTGTTTAAGAGTTGCCACCTGTTAAAAAGGTTTAATTTATTTAATATACGGGAAGGACTGAATTGATTTGCATGAAAATTTGCACACAGATAGCTTATGACCTACAGCGGAAAATAGGCTATTTTTCTTAAGAGTTGCCACCTGTTAAAAAAGTTTAATTAAATTAATACGCGGAAACGACTGAACAGGTTTGCATGACATTTCGCACAGAGATAGCTTATGACCTATGTTGGAAAATAGGCTACTATTTTAAGAGTTATCACGTATTAGGAAAGTTTAATTAAATTAATACGCGGAAATGACTGAACTGATTTGCATGAAAGTTTGCACACAGATAGCTTATGACATAGACTGGAAAATAGGCTACTTTTTTAAGAATTGCCACCTGTTTGAAAATGAAGTTTTGCTCAAAGATGGTTTATGACCTGGACTGAAAAATAGGCTACTTCCTTAACCGGGTTTCCGATCAGAACGAAATTTAGTACACTTACTACGGATTTCGGAAGGATGGTCTTAGACTGAAAGTAAGTCCGATAACTCAAGGCCCCTCCCATACAAATTGGAATTTTCATATTACATACATATCTCTGGAAGTATTTGTGGGAGAGAACTGGAACTTGGTATAGAGATATGAATGTGAAATCAATGTTGGCATTAATCGGTTGATTTTTTAATCAATTAGTTAATTCGATTGAATTCAATCTGATTACAGNGTTTAATTTAAATAATACGCGGAAATGGGTGAACTGATTTGCATGGAAGTTTTCACACAGATAGCTTATGAGCTAGGTTGGAAAATAGGCTACTATTTTAAGAGTTATCACGTATTAGGAAAGTTTAATTAAATTAATACGCGTAAATGACTGAACTGATTTGCATGAAAGTTTGCACACAGATAGCTTATGAGCTAGGTTGGAAAATAGGCTACTATTTTAAGAGTTATCACGTATTAGGAAAGTTTAATTAAATTAATACGCGTAAATGACTGAACTGATTTGCATGAAAGTTTGCACACAGATAGCTTATGAGCTAGGTTGGAAAATAGGCTACTATTTTAAGAGTTATCACGTATTAGGAAAGTTTAATTAAATTAATACGCGTAAATGACTGAACTGATTTGCATGAAAGTTTGCACACAGATAGCTTATGAGCTAGGTTGGAAAATAGGCTACTATTTTAAGAGTTATCACGTATTAGGAAAGTTTAATTAAATTAATACGCGTAAATGACTGAACTGATTTGCATGAAAGTTTGCACACAGATAGCTTATGAGCTAGGTTGGAAAATAGGCTACTATTTTAAGAGTTATCACGTATTAGGAAAGTTTAATTAAATTAATACGCGTAAATGACTGAACTGATTTGCATGAAAGTTTGCACACAGATAGCTTATGAGCTAGGTTGGAAAATAGGCTACTATTTTAAGAGTTATCACGTATTAGGAAAGTTTAATTAAATTAATACGCGTAAATGACTGAACTGATTTGCATGAAAGTTTGCACACAGATAGCTTATGAGCTAGGTTGGAAAATAGGCTACTATTTTAAGAGTTATCACGTATTAGGAAAGTTTAATTAAATTAATACGCGTAAATGACTGAACTGATTTGCATGAAAGTTTGCACACAGATAGCTTATGAGCTAGGTTGGAAAATAGGCTACTATTTTAAGAGTTATCACGTATTAGGAAAGTTTAATTAAATTAATACGCGTAAATGACTGAACTGATTTGCATGAAAGTTTGCACACAGATAGCTTATGAGCTAGGTTGGAAAATAGGCTACTATTTTAAGAGTTATCACGTATTAGGAAAGTTTAATTAAATTAATACGCGTAAATGACTGAACTGATTTGCATGAAAGTTTGCACACAGATAGCTTATGAGCTAGGTTGGAAAATAGGCTACTATTTTAAGAGTTATCACGTATTAGGAAAGTTTAATTAAATTAATACGCGTAAATGACTGAACTGATTTGCATGAAAGTTTGCACACAGATAGCTTATGAGCTAGGTTGGAAAATAGGCTACTATTTTAAGAGTTATCACGTATTAGGAAAGTTTAATTAAATTAATACGCGTAAATGACTGAACTGATTTGCATGAAAGTTTGCACACAGATAGCTTATGAGCTAGGTTGGAAAATAGGCTACTATTTTAAGAGTTATCACGTATTAGGAAAGTTTAATTAAATTAATACGCGTAAATGACTGAACTGATTTGCATGAAAGTTTGCACACAGATAGCTTATGAGCTAGGTTGGAAAATAGGCTACTATTTTAAGAGTTATCACGTATTAGGAAAGTTTAATTAAATTAATACGCGTAAATGACTGAACTGATTTGCATGAAAGTTTGCACACAGATAGCTTATGAGCTAGGTTGGAAAATAGGCTACTATTTTAAGAGTTATCACGTATTAGGAAAGTTTAATTAAATTAATACGCGTAAATGACTGAACTGATTTGCATGAAAGTTTGCACACAGATAGCTTATGAGCTAGGTTGGAAAATAGGCTACTATTTTAAGAGTTATCACGTATTAGGAAAGTTTAATTAAATTAATACGCGTAAATGACTGAACTGATTTGCATGAAAGTTTGCACACAGATAGCTTATGAGCTAGGTTGGAAAATAGGCTACTATTTTAAGAGTTATCACGTATTAGGAAAGTTTAATTAAATTAATACGCGTAAATGACTGAACTGATTTGCATGAAAGTTTGCACACAGATAGCTTATGAGCTAGGTTGGAAAATAGGCTACTATTTTAAGAGTTATCACGTATTAGGAAAGTTTAATTAAATTAATACGCGTAAATGACTGAACTGATTTGCATGAAAGTTTGCACACAGATAGCTTATGAGCTAGGTTGGAAAATAGGCTACTATTTTAAGAGTTATCACGTATTAGGAAAGTTTAATTAAATTAATACGCGTAAATGACTGAACTGATTTGCATGAAAGTTTGCACACAGATAGCTTATGAGCTAGGTTGGAAAATAGGCTACTATTTTAAGAGTTATCACGTATTAGGAAAGTTTAATTAAATTAATACGCGTAAATGACTGAACTGATTTGCATGAAAGTTTGCACACAGATAGCTTATGAGCTAGGTTGGAAAATAGGCTACTATTTTAAGAGTTATCACGTATTAGGAAAGTTTAATTAAATTAATACGCGTAAATGACTGAACTGATTTGCATGAAAGTTTGCACACAGATAGCTTATGAGCTAGGTTGGAAAATAGGCTACTATTTTAAGAGTTATCACGTATTAGGAAAGTTTAATTAAATTAATACGCGTAAATGACTGAACTGATTTGCATGAAAGTTTGCACACAGATAGCTTATGAGCTAGGTTGGAAAATAGGCTACTATTTTAAGAGTTATCACGTATTAGGAAAGTTTAATTAAATTAATACGCGTAAATGACTGAACTGATTTGCATGAAAGTTTGCACACAGATAGCTTATGAGCTAGGTTGGAAAATAGGCTACTTTTTTAAGAATTGCCACCTGTTTGAAAATGAAATTTTGCTCGCAGATGGTTTATGGCCTGGATTGAAAAATAGGCTACTTCCTTAACCGGTTTCCCGATCAGAACGAAATTTGGTACACTTACTACGGATTTCGCAAGGATGGTCTTAGACTGCAAGTAATTCCGATAACTCAAAGCCTCTCCCATACAAATAGGGATTTTCATTTTACATACATATCTCTGGAAGTATTTGTGGGAGAGAACTGGAACTTGGTATAGAGATATGAATGTGAAATCAATGTTGGCATTAATCGGTTGATTTTTTAATCAATTAGTTAATTCGATTGAATTCAATCTGATTACAGTTTATCATGATTAATCTTAATCTGACTAAACAGTTAATCGTAACCGCGATTAAAAAAATTAATTTTTAATCATTAACTCTTAATTTGATCAAGTAGGTTTGGTGATTAATTAATTTATGCTGGAATTTTCCTGTTCACACAAAGCAAGTCAATCCGGTATGGCTAAGTCGTGTTTCCTCATCAATCTGGGCAATTTGGTGTGCTCCGACCTTCTTGAAGCTGAACTAAAGACTCAGCAAGCCTTACTAGAAACACTTACTGGAGCAATTACGAGTTTAACCGAACATCACGAAGAGCAGAAAAGGCACTTCCGAGAAATGGAGAGGCTTAAAAGAGAAGAAATAGCTGAAATGCAGCGGCACAGTGANGCCGCCTGCTAACAAAGTTTAATTAAATTAATACGCGGAAACATCTGAACGGATTTGCATGAAATTTTGCACGTAGATAGCTTATGACCTACAGTGGAAAATAGGCTAATTTTTTGGAAGAATTGCCACCTATTAGAAAAGTTTAATTAAATTAATGCGAGGAAATGACTGAGCTGATTTGCATGAAAGTTTGCACACAGATGGCTTATGACCTAGATTGGAAAAAAGGCTACTTATTTAAGAATTGCCACCTGTTTGAAAATGAAATTTTGCTCACAGATGGTTTATGGCCTGGATTGAAAAATAGGCTACTTCCTTAACCGGTTTCCCGATCAGAACGAAATTTGGTACACTTACTACGGATTTCGCAAGGATGGTCTTAGACTGCAAGTAATTCCGATAACTCAAAGCCTCTCCCATACAAATAGGGATTTTCATTTTACATACATATCTCTGGAAGTATTTGTGGGAGAGAACTGGAACTTGGTATAGAGATATGAATGTGAAATCAATGTTGGCATTAATCGGTTGATTTTTTAATCAATTAGTTAATTCGATTGAATTCAATCTGATTACAGTTTATCATGATTAATCTTAATCTGACTAAACAGTTAATCGTAACCGCGATTAAAAAAATTAATTTTTAATCATTAACTCTTAATTTGATCAAGTAGGTTTGGTGATTAATTAATTTATGCTGGAATTTTCCTGTTCACACAAAGCAAGTCAATCCGGTATGGCTAAGTCGTGTTTCCTCATCAATCTGGGCAATTTGGTGTGCTCCGACCTTCTTGAAGCTGAACTAAAGACTCAGCAAGCCTTACTAGAAACACTTACTGGAGCAATTACGAGTTTAACCGAACATCACGAAGAGCAGAAAAGGCACTTCCGAGAAATGGAGAGGCTTAAAAGAGAAGAAATAGCTGAAATGCAGCGGCACAGTGACATCATGCTGAAGATGAAAATGTAAAGTATTTAGTTTAATTATTATTTTTGTACAATTTTCTAGTTTTTTGAACGCATGTACCTATATATGTATAACTTCTTTTAATTATTACTAATTTCTCTCAGAAGTGCCTTTTTTCTCTTCATGATGTTCTGCTAAACTCGTTACTGCTACAGTATCTGTTTCTTATAAGGCTTGCTGAATCTTTAGTTCAACTTCCAGAACGTCGGAGGATGCTTTCGGCTTCTTTCCAGTAGGTTTCCTTTGTGGAGCTACATTTACTGGCGGTGGCGGAGGCGATGGGTCGTCGACTGTAACAAGTGGACTTATTTGAGACTCATGTATCTCTATTTCCACTTCCTCTAAATCTATAATCTATACTAATTATATAAAGAAAAGTCCCTTTCTTTGTAACAGGTAATCTCGCGAACGGCTAGTCCGATTTTCATGAAATTTTGTATACAATTAGCTTCCGGTAACCACCATGTTTTAGGCTAAACAAGTTTTACTTTTTTCGGGTAGGTGGACCAGGGACCGGTCTATTCGAAAAAATCTTATTTTAGTCCGATTTGCTTAAAATTTAGTACGTAAGTAGCTTTGTAGCATATATTAGCATATATGGCCCATCTTTCCCGGGAAGTGGTCCAGGGACCGATCTATTCGAAAAAATCGAAATCGAATTTACGGTCCGATTTGCTTAAAATTCGATGCGCATATAGCTTTTTAGCA
>NW_016169459.1:10544-17370 GCF_001687245.7 Rhagoletis zephyria
ATTCAACGCGGGCCGCGATGCTGGTAACAGAGGAAGAGGAAGGCCTCCTCTGCGTTGGAAAGACCAGGTGGAGAAGGACTTGGCTTCACTTGGCATTTTCAATTGGCGTCAGTTAGCACAGAAGAGAAATTACTGGCGTGCTGTTTTGGACTCGGCCAAAATCGCTTAGGCGGTTACAGCGCCAATTAAGAAGAAGAAGAAGAGCAGACCCGGCGAACTTCGTCCCGCCCAAAATTTTTATATATTTTATTGAAACTTTTTGGTCCAACATTTTTACCAACAATTCACGTTTACGATTTTCATTGGCACATTTGTCTGCTAAGATTAAAGTTTGGTGGTCTTTTGCCGCTTTAAATAACCTAAGGAAAGTGTTATATCCGTTCTTGAAATTCGCCAGTTGTGCGGCTTTTCATAGCACGGTTATTCGCAAAGCGAAATAAATTTTTTCCTCTTCACTCCCTGGCGGCAACAATGACCCGGTTCTATATTGAATGTCCTAGAAGCTTTACAGTATAGTAGGTGGTAATTTCAAAATGGGTGCGAATCATTGTTCTACAGAAATGCAATATAAATATACTTATTTGAGACGAAATACCTTAAAAGTTTCAACGAATAATAATATTGGAAAATCGCATCCATTGGGCCAATTGCAACGCAGGACCGTCGATATACTCAATGGTGCAACAGGTCGATTTAATCTGACCTTCACGGCCCCTTTTCTCACTTGGCTATTTTTAGTAATAGCTCGACTTCAGCACAACTTGGCAGCACGTTTTTGCAATAGTATTGCATACATATTTAAAACATTAGCCAAATCGGATCATAAATAAGATTTTTAGTAATAACTCCACTACTGCGCCAACTGTCGGATTAAATTGTGAAACTAAACCATCCAGAGACCCACTCAAATACACAAAAAGTTTCGTTAAAATCCGTACAACCATTTAGGAGGATTTCACTCACAAACACACCTACAGAAGAATAAAAAAATTCATTCAAAGATAGCTAAAGGTCGGTAGGTTTGTAGGCCTCACACCCCTTTTCAAATAGCCCAAATTTTCTCCATGAGTATCGGCTTGATTTCAACTATATACATATCTCCATATGAAGTTCCAGTACTGTACCATTAATACTTTCAGAGATATGCAGTATAATAATTCGATTTATATGGGAGGAGCCACGCCCCACTTTCCAACAGCTGCCCTCTTTCTTCATGAGTATGCGATTGATTTCGTATATCTCCATACCAAGTTCCAGAACTCTACCATGAACACTTCCAAAGATATGCAGTATGAAAAACTCGGTTTGTATGGAAGATGCCACGCCCCCTTTTCCAATAGCTCCAATTTTTCTCCAAGAGTATGCGATTGATTTCGTATATCTCCATACCAAGTTCCAGAACTCTACCATGAACATTTCCAGAGATACGTAGTATGAAATATTTGGTTTGTATGGGAGATGCCACACCCCTTTTTACAATAGCTAAAATTTTTCTCCAAGGATATGCGATTGATTTCATATATCTCTATACCAAGTTCCAGAACTCTACCATGCACACTTTCAGAGATATGTAGCATGAGAAATTCGGTTTGTATGGGAAGTGCCACGCCCCCTTTACATATAGATTTGTTTCAGCCTAAACCCATCCTTGGGACACGTGCGGCAGGTGGAAGTTTCAAAAAAATCGGTTCAGCCGCTCTCGAGCCTTGCGAAAACTAACAAACGGCTTTCTAAATATAAATTAGTTGAGATATATTATATATTATAATTATATTTTGACAGTATCCGTTGTTTCTGAGTGGCGCAAAAAAATCTTGCTTAGCGACGAATTCGCCCCTTGATATAGTCGTTACTTAAAGCTATTTATATTCGAAATTGCATGAAAATTGGAAAACAGGAATCTATAAGCTTATCCAGGCAAAAAGCTACCTATGTACCGAATTTTAAGCAAATCGGACCATAAATACGATTTCTTCGAACAGTTCGGTCCCTGGTCCACTTCTCGGACAAAATGGATCACATATGCTAATATATGCTAAAAAGCTACCTACGTACCGAATTTTAAGCAAATCGGACCGTAAATACGATTTTTTCGAATAGATCAGTCCCTGGTCCACTTCTCGGAAAAAATGGACCATATATCCTAATATATGCTAAAAAACTACTTACGTACCCAATTTTAAGCAAATCGGACCATAAATGCGATTTTTTGGAATAGATCGGTCCCTGGTCCAGTTCTCGGAAAAAATTGATCACATATGCTAGTACGATGTAGCAAAGGGTACCCTTATGCTATTTGACCACTTATTTTGGCTTATTGCATGGACACGGGCGATTCAAATCCAAAACTTTTAACTTACGCGTGTAGTTAAAAGAGTAAACTTTAGCTGTATACTAATATTTAATATTCCCGAGCACTAGTTCATTGGTAATGTTGCTTCCGAAATATACACCGGCAACTGCATGTAGCAAAGGGTACCCTTATGCTATTTGACCACTTATTTTCGTTTATTACTTGAAAACACGAGCATGAAACTAAAATCTTTCAACTCAAACGTTAAAAGAACAAACTTTAATAGAGCACTAATATTTAAATTTCCGGCGCACTAGTTTATTAATAATGCGGATTCCAAAATTCACAGAGGTAACTGGACCTAGCATAGGGTACTCTTATGCTATTTGGCCACTTATTTCGGGTTATTACAAGGAAACGCGCGATCTAAATTAAAATCTTTCAACTTACCCGTGTAGTAAAAAGATTGATCTTTAATTCAAAAGACGGATTTTAAGTTTCCGCGCACTAATTTATTAACAATTTTGATCTGAAATACACTTTTATGTGAAACAAACTTGTATGTGCAAATTAAATAGCGAGAGTTGAGCTGTCAAAAAACTGTCAAACCACTCTTCGAAAGTTCGAATTTTCTGCTCTCAAATTTTCTGGGAAAATGGTGCTCCTTGGCAGTTTCGAATAGGAGGATTTTATTCTCGAGAAAAGTAAAATCAGCGAGAAATTAAATCTTCGGGAATATTTAGAATTGGTCTGTATGTATATTGGATTTCTGTAGAACAATTATACGCATCTATTTTGAAATTGCCACCAACTATACTATAAAGTTTCTTGGACAGATTTACTATTGAACCAGATCATTGTTGCCGCCAGGGAGTGAAGAGGAAATGTCCTTCAAATTTATTTCGTTGTGAGATTAACCGTTCTATGAAATGATACACAATTAGAGAATTTCAAGAACTTCATTAGGACATAACGCTTTCGTTAGGTTATTTCAGGCGGAAAACGACCACCAAATCATAATCTTAGCCGATTAGCGTGCCAATGGAAATCGTAAACGTGAATTGTTGGTGAAAATGTTGGACCAAAAAGTTTCAATAAAACAAATTATTTTGTGCGGGACGAAGTTCGCCGCGTCTGCTAGTACTATAGTATTTCATTTCAACTAATTAAGTTGAATTTTTAAAAAGGTCGCAACCCTTGTGAGAGACTTCAATATTATTCAAAACTTTAAAACTAAAGGCTTCTTAACAATATTTTGTTTGACAACCATATTTTAATCCTTCAGATGGCTTCCGTATAATTAATTTAAATTTTACTTTTCAAACAGGTGGCAAGCCTTTTGAAAATATATTAAACTATAGCTTTTTTAAGCGTCTTGACATCCTTTTTTTTAATATAATTTTCAAGTAAATAACTCCCTTAATTGAAGTTGAATTAAATTTTTTATTAAAAGGTGGCAGCCCTCATCCATGTGTAGAGAATGATTTTGTATATCTCCATACCAAGTTCCAGTAATATACCAAAAATATTTCCTGAGAAATGCAGTATGACAAATTCCGTTTGTATGTGAGGTGCCACACCCTCTTGCCTAATCGAGATTGAATGTATCCTATATTTTAAGCTGGGCTAAATAACAGCAGTATACAAAATTTCATGATGCTCGGTTGAATAGTTAAAGCGTGAAAGCGTAGCAAACAAACAAACTCACTTTCGGATTTATAATATTAGTAAGGATATTGTGGCAATGATATTTCACGATATTAAGGGAAATTGAAATATTTTCGGATTTAAAATACTTCACTCATAATTTTTTACAGTTGAATATTATGAAAATGCATGTTACATAGGTGTGTGGGGGGAGGGGGGGGGACATTTCCCCAATTGACCGTCCCCCCTGGATCCGCCACTGGTTTATATAAATAGATTAACTGCTCAAGAAGGTCAAAACCAATATTTGATTAAAGCTGTAAGTGAAAATATCCTACGGCAACTAAAGAATGTTTGACAAAAAGTGTAAATATTTTGATTCCATTATTTATAAGCAATAATGTCCTTTATTTTGTATCTAATATTTGAATTTATTTATTTTATCACCTACCTGTATGCGTTTAGTTTGATCTAAATGGAAATTACGCAGGAAATCAAAAAAACGATGAATTTAAATATAAATACAACTTTATCGTAGAATAACTTTTAAACGGTAAAGTTTGTCAAAAAAAGTAATCACATAATTTTTGTAGAACGTTAAATTTCCTACAAGAAATGGCTGCTCAAGTATTTTTAGCTCCATTTGTTTCAGTGGAAAAAAATTAATTGCAAATGTCCAAAAATCTCATGTTATTTAAATGGGAAATGTATTATGGTTTAGGCACGGGATAATGTGAATATTAAGGGCTGGTCTGGGTCTGATATTTTTTTTTAGGTCATAAACTAAAAATTTGATGGGCGTTTGCAGGACAAAACCCAATTCGGGAAATAACGGATACCCTACTGTACAAACCTCTTTTCCTTGCTAGCATCAATTTTTCTTTACTTTTACATTTGACATTCCTCCTTCTCTTCGCAAGTATAATCGATATAACTAGGTATAATTACTTAATATGTGTAGCAGAAAAAAGTAAGCACGGTGACACAGAGAAGAAACTTAACATTGCCTCGAGTTGTGAATAACAAGCACAAATAATTTGACAGCTAACGATTTTGATTGAGATTATATATATATGTAAACTTACTTTTATGCTTTGCCGTACGCATATGTTTACACATCAAATTTCATGAGTACCTAGTACTCACGCCTTTTTTTAATAATCTTTAGATTTTAATATTTTAAAAACAAAATGAAATTTTTTTCAATGAAATTGTATGATACTGAAGCATTTCGGTTTATTTCCTAATGAAATTGTTGTTGAACGAATATTTATTCGCCTCATTTTCGCATTTTTTTTCTTTTTGTGACCACCTCGGAGCCAGCTGACAAATCAGTGACTTTTTTTTTAGACTAGAGACGTGAGACAGCTTACTCAATACTAAATTGTCTCAAAATCCATGTTCACCACCAAAAGTCACTATAAGTGATTAGAGACTGCTTACTGAATCCCAGGGTAAGTGTAATTATTAGTGTTGAGCAGCATCGATACCAAAAGTACTCAGGACTCGATTCTCAAAAGGCTCGACCGCACTCGATTTTTAAAAATATCGATACTGAATACTCAAAAGAACTCGAAAGTACTCAGTACTCAAAAATACTCTGTTATCAGGATCGATGCAATGTACTCAGTATAAGTGTCGAATAGATACCTAAAACTACTGTGTTTTATTTAAATTTACCGGTATTCAGAAATGATTGTACTCAATTTGAGGTCCATTAGTTTCCAAGTACAAATTTGAATAAAGTGCTGCCAGCTTGTGAGATTTCTATCCTAAGCATTGAAATGTTACCAACATGTGCATATTTAAAGAAAGTATTCAATACCTTCGAAAATACTCGATCCTTAAAAGTATCGATACCAAAGAACTCGATCCTCAAAAGTACTCGATACTTCCCAACACTAGTAATTATGTACACAGTACGCTATACCCGCATTTGACCTACCTGGGAAGACGCATATATCCTTACCTGCATTTGTACATACATATGCATGAATGAATTTAGTTCACTTTAGTACCGCTACTAATTATGTATAAATTGCCACTGAGCTAAAACGCATGAGTGAATAAGACGAGTCCAGCACCGTACTCGGGATAGAAGTGACACTTCTTAAAAAAACACATGTGTGCAGCGCAGAGAATGAGACAAATAAAGTTGCTTATCTATATACATTATATTTTCATCAGATTTCCTAAGCCTCAACCCCTACGTCGATGCTACTATAGTCGAAGATATAACATATAAATTTTGGTCCTCATTGGAGACGGTTAAGGCATGTCGCACAGGGGGCAAAGTTTCTTTTCCTTTATGGATACTACTATAGCCGGAGATATCACATGTAAATTTTGACACCCTATGAAGACGACTTAACCGAATCCAATCGATACCAAAATTTATAACTGATATCCTCGACTTTAGTGGTATCGATTTTGGGTATTAAATAAGAAAAATATATATTTTTAATTTTTAGAGTCCGGCCTTTGACCCCTTTGGGACAAGCTTTAACCGATTCCAATCGGGAACAAAATTTATATGTGATATCTTCGACTACGGTACTATCGATTAGTATTAGATTTAAAAAGCCTTAATTTTAATTGTTTGAGTCCCTATAGAGGACGACGCGCCTTAAATTTATTCGTTTTGTAATCTAACGCCATCTGTAGCAACCTGAGAGAACTTCATTTCATGTGAGTCTAACCTCTCGGTGAAGTGTTTATTTAATAAACTTTATTGTTAACTAATTCAGCAAAAATACTGTTTAATATAATTTTCTAAAAAAAGAAATGAATACTTCAGTGAGCTTGAGAAATCCAATGTTTATTTTGGGAGAACCAACAGAAACAATCAGTGGCAATAAATTACAAACAAACAAGCAAGTATTACAA
>NW_016169460.1:0-17370 GCF_001687245.7 Rhagoletis zephyria
GTATGTATGTTACCGCATAACTTTGGACTACGTCAACCGATTCTTCTTTCTCTATCGGAAAGGTAGTATCTCCGAGGTGGTCTCATACTAATTTGGTTTAGATCCGATCACTGAATCATGAAAAAGTAACCGTTATTTATATGAGAATTGAAGTCGGTTGTGTTTTTAGCTTAAAAATTACTTGTGTTTATTTAATATTATAAAAAGCTGTATTTTTAAGCAGGAAAAAAATTTGTTATAAAAGTTGAATTTAATAATTGCATGTGCATCATACGCTCTATCAAACTAATTAAAAAATGTTCTACAATTGCAAAATTTCAGGACATACACAAATTATTCGACTAGAAAAGATATCATTTTGCTTAAATATACAGATTTACGAAAACTGCGTTCAAATATGGGAAACATATTGGATTTTTCGCATTTTCAAAGTTTTCATGGACGATTGAATTAAGGCTACCACAACGTTAAAGGCACAAATTTTTTTCCATATATTTTTGGGTCAGTCTAATGTTCATATGTATGTATGTGTCTGATTAGTGTTTGTGTGGTCCATCATTATTCAGTGGCATTTTTCTTGCTGCCACTTTTTTCAATTTATGCAGTTTCTAGCGAACTTACACCGCATTTGTTATTTATTTACTTAGTTAGTGACGAAGGTAATCAAATCGCTTGAATGCCTTTGAAGTTGTGAATCGAAGTGACATATTTCCAGGGCTTATTATGAGTTGTTTGTTTTTGTTGTAGAATATTTACTAGAAGCTTTGAAGAACGCACGGAAAAAATGAATCAATCTTCAAACTTCATATTTGACATGTTTTACTTATTTTAATTGCAATTTTTTGACTATT
This sequence comes from Rhagoletis zephyria, assembly GCF_001687245.7. Taxonomy (NCBI): domain Eukaryota; kingdom Metazoa; phylum Arthropoda; class Insecta; order Diptera; family Tephritidae; genus Rhagoletis; species Rhagoletis zephyria. Next base: position 852 of record NW_016169460.1, read on the forward strand.
TTATATACCTATTTATCTATTGACTCTTTCATATACATTTATAACATATTATAGCCAATATACGTGGAGCTTATATAAATATCTAAATGCAGGGCCATCTAAGAATAGGATGCTATACTTCATACATATTATATTAGGGTGGGCCAAACCTACACAGTAAAATCAATTTTTTGGAATATTCCAACTGCCACCCCCAATACTGAAGAGCACCGAAAATGAGAAGGACGGTATTTTTTACCTTCCTTTTATTAGCTCGGGATGTAACTATGTAATATTGATGCGCCAAAAAGATGCAGCGATTTCTATTCTCAAGTTACATACGTGATGACAGTCGAATGGCAATTATAATAGGTAGGTTCTAGTTTTTTAAACTGATGCTTTCCATTTCCAGACAACCGGTCAGGTACGAGCATGATTTTTAATTTCGACCAAACTCAAATACATTTTTGTTGGTCCAAATAATGAGACACGTATTTTTTCTTTTGCCTCGGAAAAGTTTTTCGGCAATTACCGTTTTTCGCAAATTTCGAATGACATTTTTTTTAAAATGCCCATAACTTTGTCAAAATTTAATAGATTCCAACAATGTTTTTACTCAAATGTCAGTAATTCTTGTCACTTCAAGATAGAATCCACCAGAAACAACCCAAATCTCTAATAGCGAAGATTTTTTTTTCTGAGTTATGATTTTTTATAGAAAATATACGTTTTTGTGGTACATACTACAATATTCTTATATTGTTTAACTAAATGGAACATATGTATGTAATATATCAGCAAAAAGTACAGCCGTGATCATTTTTTGTGTATCAAATAGATATTAGAACACACTTTCCACCATACAGTTTCGATTATAAAAAGCGGGAAAATGTGATTTTGTATTTCGAAACTGTATGGTGGAAAGTGTGTTCTAATATCTATTTCATACACAAAAAGTGATGACGGCTGTATTTTTTGCTGATATATTACATACTCCATTTAGTTCCATTTAGTTAAACAATGTAAGAATATTGTAGTATGTACCAAAAACGTATATTTTCTATAAAATATCATAACTCAGAAAAAAAATCTTCGCTATTAGAGATTTGGGTTGATTGTAGTTCAAAGTGTCTCTTTCCCGGTAAAAAAGTTTGAGAGAAAAAAAAATACACTTTTTGAGAAATTAAATTTAAAAAAAAATTTTCACTTTTTGTTTATTGTTAAATAAAAAATTTTAAATAATGAAAATCAATAATTATATCATTCTATCTTGAAGTGACAAGAATTACTGACATTTGAGTAAAAACATTGTTGGAATCTATTAAATTTTGACAAAGTTATGGGCATTTTAAAAAAACATTCTCACTGTCAATTCGAATAATCGATTTTTGCCTGAAAAACAAAATCGCATTTAATTCGGCCGAACAATTTTTCCGAGCCAAAAGAAAAAATACGTGTCTCATTATTTGGACCAACAAACAATGTATTTGAGTTTGGTCGAAATTAAAAATCATGCTCGTACCTGACCGGTTGTCTGGAAATGGAAAGCATCAACTATAATTTTATTTTGAAATCGGTTATGCTCGTATTTGGGGGAAAATACATTTTTTGTAGAATTTCTATAAAATCGTTAAAAGTATTTTTTTTTTTGATCGAATACGATTAGAAAAATTATAATGTTGCTGCATATTTAACTTTAAAATTTTACCAAAAATTTTTTTTTTATAACGCGCGTGACGTGGTTATAAACAAACGAAATAACACATAAATTAGCTAGATTATTGTAAGTTAATAAAAAATGGAAAAGCTGATAATTTTTAATAATGTTGTATTTAGTACTTAAATAAAAAAAAATGGAGCATTATCTATATATTACGCTAACATAAATTTTGTCAATGTTCGTTGGTGTTTCTACCCAACTGATTTCAAAACCAAGAACACCGTTGGTAATATATTTTTCTGTAGATGAGGAGAGTTTTTATGAATTCAAAATTGGTTGAAAATTACGGCCAAATCGTCGCTACAACCTGTTCAATTTAAATTGTTTTCGAATTATTGGCTGCCGGAATTTATAGATACAGAAAATTAGTTGTCGAAATCAACGGATAGTCATCGAGCTATAAAAATTTATGGGATATAGAAATTTTTCAAGTTAAAGAAATTTATCAAGTTATCGATTTTTGTTCAATTATCATCAGTTATAGAATTAATGAAATTCATTGAGTTATCGCAATGCACCGAGTTCTGACAACTTATAAATAATTAATAATGTACTGAAATTTGTCGATTTATCGAATTAATATTTTAAAAATATATCGCTTTATAAAAATTTCAAGGTTATATAAGTGTATCGAGTTTTCAATGCTTATCGAATTTTGTCGTGTTACTAGAGTGTAACAATTTTTCGAAATTTGTTGATAGCTTTCGAAAAATACGTTGAATACGTATAGAGGTATCCAAAGTTTATAGAGTTGTCACTTTATATCGGGATATATACACTTTTGAGTTATCGAGACTCACCGAGCCCTTGAAATGCGCAGTTATCAAAATTTATAGAAATTAGTAGTTTTGTCGAATTTTGTTGAGTTATCGGATTTTAGTGTTTTTGACTTTCATTGAATTATCAATGTGTATCAAATTATCGAAATTTTACCGACAAACTGGGATATTTCGGGTCAATGCCAGGTCTCGCCAAAGGCCTTCAATAATATAAAAAAAAAGAAGTCACGTTTTATTTATGTAGTTCTAAAGTAGGAGATTTTACGTTAAGTAATTTTGTACCTAAAAAGTTAAATGACTTGCTAAGTTAGAAAACCTCTCCAAGGGTCTTAAAAACTTTAAAAACGGTCGAAATTTCGACAGTAACTGCCACTCTTAGTATTTCATAAAAACAATGTTGCTGCCATTTCAGGTTACAGCCTTTTTATTAAACGGCCGCAAATAAAACCTGCGCCGCGAAATAACTGCTCGCTCGGAACACTGTTGCTGGAGGCGACAAATATTGCATGCGAAATTTAGCAATATTTTTAATTCGTTTCGATTTATGTATGTATTTCATTTTTACTTCGGCGAATCGATACAACTGTTTAAATAAAACCATAAATAATAATATCGGTGGAACAATCACAATTCTTGTTAGATATTCAATTTTAAAGATAAGTTTCTGTTTTTAAGCAAAAAACAAAACCGACTTCAATTCTCATATAAAAATTTAAGATTATTGTTAATTTCCTCACGATCCAATTATCGGATCTAAACAAACTTAGTATGGGACCACGCTTGAGGTACCACCTTTCCGATGAGAAAAGAATTATCGAAATCGGTTAACGTGGTTCGAAGTTATGCGGTAACATAGATAAAAAAAGAAAAAATATATATTCCGATGAATTGATAACCTTCCCTTTTTCGTGAAGTCGGTTAAAAATTGGAGAAACATTCATCGGAAGTAAGAAAGAAGAGTACGTATGTATATTCCTCTATGCAATAGCAGACCAAAGCATTAGAAAGAACTCTAAATCAGGGCGAATGTATCGACGATGATTTGCAACTTCTTCTCTTTGCAAGCATCTGAAAATTGGAGAAGTATTCTTGACAAAAAAAAAACTTTTTTGATTTTCTGAAATATTTGGCCAAATTTGATCCAGTAAAGAAATCAGATTTTGGAAACATTTTTTAATTTCTCATTGCCAAGTGCAAAATACTACAATTGAAATGCGGATGCCGCTCTTGAGGCAGATTTCTTAAATCATCAGATTTGTTGAAGTCAAACCAAATTCAGTTACTATTCGAGAAAAAGACGACTATAATTTCATTAGGCTGAGGGACTCCGAATTATGAATTTTGAAGTCTTAGAAGTCGATATGTATGTATCTTGTTTTACTTATTTTAATTTGTGTGCCAATTCAAATAATTGGCTCTTTGTGAAATACTATTTTCACCGTTCTTTTAAAGCGCAATTTAGTATTCGTGTGGAAAGCTCTTTGGCTAATTAAAATGGGAAAGTTGGAAATTCATTAAACTTTCGCTCGATGAGATTCTAAATACAGCTGTTGTTATGCACCTGTTTGGAAGTAAACAATAGCGGAATAAAAAAATGGCGAAACCAACTTACATATATTAGTTGAATGTCTGAATTTACTTCGCAGTTAAAATTTGTAGAGCTTCCATTGTTACTAGTGCAAGCATTCATTATTCATCGCATAATTTTTAGTATCGCATTTATTTGACTTGATTTTAGGGTAACTAAATTTGCGTAATTTTCTAGCGACCTTGTCGGTTAAACGTAAAACATTATACTTGATAAAAATATGGGCTTTTAAAATTTTGCTTGTTTCACGAAAATTTCTGAAGTCAGCATATATAACACGAAAAATCTCATATCGAAAGGTCCCAAAAAATCGCTTTCATTTCTGCCTTAACCAAATCAAAAGGTCGACAAAAACCCAAAAAATCACCAATAAAATTATTGATGCACAATGATACAAATATTCCTGATTAGTTTCCGCACCAAAATACCAGGCATACTTTTTATTTTTCAGAAAAAGTTAAAGGAGAATAATTTTGCACTTTAAAACAAAAGGCAATATTCGAAAGTTTCGGAAAATCCTAGCCAAGTTTTGTCTTGAAATTTTGCTTAGAAATAAAAAGAAAAACCCTGAACGACCTACAGATTTTATGTCTTCCATTATGATGAAAATAGGATGGCATTACTTTTCCACGCAGATGTTTACTAACTTTTCATACAGAAATAAAATGTGCTTCAAATTTTTCATGAAGAAGTTAGTACCATTCTTTTCGGAACCACATTCTGCACGGTCCGACTGGGTTAGATGCATACATAATTATTATGTATGTATTTGATTAGTCTCTTAATGGAATACGTATTTCATTAGAAATCGTATATAGTTAACATATCGCACACGATCTTCAAAAGTGACACAACTCAAAATTTTGCATTTTTAAAATTATGCACTAAAAATGTGCACAGAGCTTTTATTTACCTTTCAGCAAAAGCTGGAGCGAATTTTTTTAATAATTTTTTGAAAAAACTTAAGGTAAAGTTTTCCTTGCCCATATGATTAGCATGTGCTTAGAAATAGTTTTTCGCATTTTCTGACGAGCGTCGAAATTTGAGTTGTGTCACCTTTGAAGATCGTGTGCTATATAATATTTACAAGGCTAATGCGCGGAGTGTGTTTGAAAAAGCAAATACCAGAAACTAGGTAAAGGTAAAAAACTGCTATAATCAGATACATATACAAACTTTTCTACATTTGCATACTCAAAGCCGCTTGCGGGCTGATAAGCAGTGCAACCGATTTGTACATACACACAGACTACTGCTATTAGCCGGTGTCTGGAAAATTATTTTCGTTTTTTCGGTATCGTAATATATTCCACCGCCTTATCCATTGGCAATGAAGTATGTACCTATTCAGCAGTTAATATTCATGTATGCAAATCTGTGATACAAGGTAACATATGTACATACATACATACTCAATTCAAAATACATATATACTTATGGATGTACGCTTATACATTTCATGATAATAGCTTAGAGGTGGCATGCATTTTCCCTTCATTGAGTGAAAGTTAATTTAAGCTAATTTACAAACCACTATCTTAGAGTGAAAAGTCGCTAAGTCAACTGGTTTAATTTTAAAGGAGAGAATAATATAATAAATAATTTTCTTCAAGCACCTATTTTCCTAAAACTGTTGTACATACAAGATTTCTCGTTTTCCATTATAAAAGTATTTCACGGCGTTGATGGGAAGATTATAGAGGTATAATAAGGTAATAAGATATCGAACACGATCTTCAAAAGTGACACGTTCGTCAGAAAAGGCGAAAACTATTTCGTAGCACATGCTAATCACATGGGCAAGGTAGACTTTACTTCAGGTTTTTTTAAACAAATTGTAACAAAAATTTGCTCCAGCTTTTGCTTGAAGGTAAATAAAAGCTCCTGTGTACGCTTTTAGTGCAAAATTTCAAAAATGCCAAATTTTGAGTTGTGTCACTTTTGAAGATCGTGTGCGATATGTAAACTTGTACTCCCCCTATGAAATATGAAATCGATGACCATACCTGCCAAAATTTTGTACGATTTGCGTACATACATATACACTGCATTTTTCGGATGGTTAGACATTTCCGTCTGCTCATGCGTCGCGCATTTGTTTGATTTCCTTCATATTCCATCAACCCCATATATGTATGTAAATACATTCATGCATGACTAAGTATGTATGTTTTGTTAGTAATCTTCTCTGTTATACTGCATGTAGATATGTATAAGAAAGCAGTGTATGTATTTGCAATGATAATGGTGGACATGCCATGAATTTATTGCCAACCATTTGGTATGCATTTGCAGCAACAGGCTGAGCACATCAATCATTTTAGATGACACAGTGGAAAATAATAAAAAAAAACAGCGTAGTAAAAAGCAAGAAAGATTTTAACATAAAAGTGAAGAAGGATTTTCATATTCAATGTTTTATCAAAGCACCGTAAAATACGCGACACAATTATGTACATAAATTATACGCGAGCATGTTAACTGAACTGGATGGAACACAACAACGGTGACAGGAAATTGACTTTGGTAAAGAAAATTCATGCTTATGAATGTTGGCTGTTAAAATTAATGGATTTAAATGAAGCGAAGCTTACAATATGTTGAGAAGACTGAGTGCTGATATAATTGATTATAAATACTTCATTTATGACTCCAAATGTTGCTTGTCATCGTCAAGAATTTTAAAACTGCCTCAGCGGTTCTACCTTAGTATATTTTTATCATGGTTGTTAAAAAAAAAGCTGAGGTCAGAGAGAAAAACTAAAAAGCAATTTGGCTACATAGATTTTTCAAGAATATTGATATGTGACTTTCGCACGATATTATTAATCGAATTGAAATTTAGCTATTTCTGGTAGCTTAATCTGCATAGTTAAAAGCATAAGTTGATAGAAGGTATTCCCCATGGGCCCATAGTATACTCGTTTACTACATTTTATTTGTATGTTAGTTTTAACTTAACGTTAATTCTACATAGTTTTAGATTTATACGCAGTCTGTAAGAATATTTGTATTCAAAGACTTGAAATGAAAAAAATAAAAAAATAATTGTGAAATTAACGTCGCAATTGGTGATTTGATTAATAACACTGGATCACAAATTTTTGTTTTCTTTTTTATGTTCACCGGATGCCACAATGCAATGAAGAATTGCTCGGTGATTCCGAAAATGAAAGAAATTTTTTTTTCTGTGAATAAGTTTTAAGGACATTTGCAATTTATTGTTATTCAGCTTAAAAAAAAAGTGGTTCCACTTAATCACGTATATCTGAAGAACCAATTAAACAATCGTAATAAGAAATACGGCAGATGAAAGCCATGAGCAGAAAATAGTGTTACTCAGGTGTACATGGCGTATGCGTAATATACTTTGCTGCTCATTTCTCTTACAAAAAATCTTTGCACATTTCTTTCTTCATTCATCCATTGATTTTCTTTATTGGTAGCTTCATTTTTTTGTAACAGAACAGGCTTTAACAAAAATGTAAAAAATTTACACAGAATCTGTAAGTTTTTAAGTTTTGTCCCTGTTGAAGTTTTAAATTTTTCATCAAAAAACAAAAAATCTGGAATGAATAATTAATTTCCTAGAAAATAGTACGCCAGCTACATATCTATATACAGTTTATGGAGAATTTTGTTAGCTTTCATCTACCGTATTTACGATTGTTCAATTGGTTCTTGAGATATACGTGATTAAGTGGAGCGACCCTCTTTTTTAAAGCTGAATAATACTACGTTTCCTATACGAGATTTAATGATGATTTAGCCCTCTTATGAGATTCATTTCGAGATATAAAATATAAAATTAAATATCCAAAGGCAAAAGATTTAAGTTAAATCTTCGATAAATCTTCAAAAATATTGATCAATAAATACAATTTGTTGGGTGTGACAACCGCAAATTCGGATGCCATAAGTCAAATGAAATTTGTATTCTCAATACACAGTTGCGAATATTGAAATCTAGGCAGTTAAAAAACATGTATTTTCATATTTTTAAGTGATTTTTTTATATGTTGGTTAGTTTGAAAGGCAAGTTATTAATATTTACATAACTTTGGTTTTAATTATTATTATTATTTTAAAAACTACAAATTCAGAAAAAACATAATATTCTAATATCACGCAGAGTCTTCACCGCATTCTATAAATTTTTATAAAATAAAACAAAATCGGTAATGATTCTGCTTTAACTGAATTCGGCTCAAAAGATGCATTGGGAGTCATATTTGATGGCTAGGTCTTCATGGTATGCCAATGATCCACGATTGGATTTTCGGTAGAAGTTATAGCTGCTACTTCGGAGATCACCACGTCATCACACCACATCTCCTCATCAGACTTCTTCCTCTAGACTTCAGCAGGAATCGAACTCGCATCATCGATGTGCCAAGTAATTTCTTTTATCTGTTCGCATTTTAATGTCCGCAACCGTGTTTATCAAATCATACATAGGAAAACGTCAAATTTAAAAAAAAATGTGGACGTCAAACATATCTCTTTGTGGCAATGGAGAGAGTTGTGATTTAGCAACTGGATTTATTAAATTTTTAAAGGTAAATCCCACAATGGAGACATAGTATAACGGCAAATTGCAAATACGTATCTCGAAAACTTAAAAATACAAAAAAAAATTAACTTGGTTTTTGGAATCACCGAGCAATTCTACAGAGGAATGGATAGTGGCATCCATAAAACATTTTTGCTGTATGCCAGTGTAATCGCAAAATATTATTTGTAGCAACGTCAACATAACAAACCTTGAACTAAGGAATAATTATTTTATGTTGGCATATAAATTTGCCGCATGACTTCTTTGTAGGCGTTTAAAAAGTTTATTAGAGGCAGACAACCTTTACAGAATTTATCAGCATTTAACATTACTCATACGCCCCGGAATAGCCTTCGTTCAGTGCTATAAAATTGTTGACGACTGAGGAATGAAATAGCCAAGTCGCTGAGGTCGATACAATACAAAAGTTTTAGTGAGAAGTTGTCTCAGCCTTTATACTTCGACCAATGCATGACTTTCACTAGTTTGGCCTACTTTGTATTGGTGCTACTACGAATTTTTGTGTCGTTTGTATGTAATATACGCTCTGTGGCGTACATCTTAAACATCAAAAAGAGTAACAAATAAATGTAATCCAATCTCCTAGATTATTGCCATTTGCTGTTAATAGTAAATTTTCCGAATAAGCCATTGTTCTGAAATCAAATTGGAGTTTACCAAATGGCGAACATATGTGGGTTTGGAAGAAAATTAGAAAATTTTCATTGTTGCGCCCTCTGGTGGAAGTTTAAGACAACGATAGGGGAAGAAATGGATTCCTCATACCAAAAACCTCCGTCTAGCATGTTTATATAAAAAAGTTAAGCACATCTTTGTACCCCACAGCAAAATGCTAAGAACGTATTTTCGAAATTTGGCAAACCAAATTGATTTTAGACCACGGTTTCTTCGGCTAATTCGCTTAGAATTACACGTAGAATCCTTTCGCGATATACGCGCATAGTCTAAAAAATCTCCCATACAAATTTACCCGCCCTAATGTACATATGTATGTATTTATATTAACGCACCTTTGACTAGACCACAAATTGAAAGTCATCAAAGGAAACGTTTGTTTTGTTGTATTGTCATCTGTCCGTTGGCAGCTTAATTAAGGTGATATTATGAGTACAGTTAGAGAATTAAGAAATAAGTGTTTTTAATTAGTTAAAGGTAAGATAGTGCAGTGTTCTTAAGTGAATTTGAAAATAATAATTAAAAAAAAACTTATCTGCGCCCTTCGCTTCAATCTACAAACAAGAATATATGTAGTGAGTAGTTGCTAAATCCGCTTTTTATCAAAAGCTTTATTTTGATATAGGAGGCAAGAGAAATAAAAAGTTCATCGTTTCCAAAAGTATTAAGGGACTTTTTTCCTTCTGTTTATATCTAAATGAAAGGCAAATTCGAAAGGTAGAAGAAATTCAATAAAGCCAAAAAAGTACACAATCCTTTCATTAAAATCCAATCCTTCTGTTTCGTAGGAGTTTTTCATGCGCAAAATGTTGTATTCGAAATCTTGCAAAGTCCTTGAAGAAGTTTGCTTTAAGAAGTTAATCTCCTCTCTGTGAAATTTGTAAAAATTGATGGACTTAAGAACTTTTCACGCATTTATAGAAATGATTTTCACCGAGATCTTCGATATATGTAGAAAGAAATATTCTGGTGCAATCAACAACAGTTACGTTGCTTTGAGTGAAGGCCATTTATATGCTCTTTTACAAAGCAGAGAGGCTATTAAACAAATTAGCCACACCAGAAATGCGTGGAAATGTGAATAAAAATAAGAACTGATTCTATACTTACTGGAAATGGTGTGTTTGTACCGAATGTACTTTCAAATTAAAGAAAGGTACGTTTTTATCAACTTTTCCATCACTATAGCGCATCGCTAATGAAGCAGCTGAATGTGTGGGAACAAGAAAAAGTGATAGCCCAATTCAAAAAGTTAGTTGACCCAATTAACTGCCTGTCTGCAAATAGTATTAGCTTGATGTATAATGGAGACTTGTTGCACTTTTTGAGAATATTTTTTTGTTTGCCAATTTGGCCCATTGAAAGGATATGGTTTTTAAAGTCGTGAAAATGTGACGTGCAGCATGCAAAAATATGAGCGAAAATGCTTTAAATTAAATGTAAACTTGATCATAGCGTATTCAAAATATTATAGAATGTGAAATGCCTGGGACAAAGTTAGTTAGTTTTAAAAATAAATAGTTTTAAATTTTTTTTGTTACTAAAATAAGGGGTAAATTTTTAAGCAAAATATTTATTTTCGCGTTACCAATATACATATGGTTCGAGCCACAGAATGAGCCTAGGAGTCCATAGGTAATAAATCCGGCACTGAATAAGCCGCTAAACGTTGCTTGGGTGAAGAAACCAACATCACGACAGATAAATGCAATCCTGCGCCAGGCAATTTGATCTAATTGAGAAACTGCGTGTGTTCTCTGTTTCTCTTATTTGTTAGAGTAGTATTGCGGAAATAATAAAGCTGTAAATGAACGTAAAACAAATAAGAAGTTTTAAGAAGAAAAATAAACAGCATGCATGCGTGCAATACGCAGAAGTATGGCATACATACGTACATACATATGTATATTTGTACGTAGTAAAACAACAACAGTTTAAGTGCTTCTCCTACTGCCGGACATTGCTGGAATTAAACCAAAAAGAATGACTGTGTTGGCAGTAAAGGAGTCAAGCAATCAGACCATGACAGTTAAAGACACGCAGCGCCCATCCAAGCGCCTTAACAATAGCGCACTAACAAGTATTCCACGTACTTATTGTATGTATGTAAGTATAAAAGCAATGAATGTAAATATGGATGAATTTACATTAGGTCGAGTTGGTCCACACACAAAATTAAAAAGATTATGTATTTACAAAACGCGCCCCATTGTCCTTGACAGGCCCAAAAATATTCAAAATTTAGCTTACTTCATTTTTTTATTTATGAGATCTATTTTTTATGATCGCGGAAAATTCATCAATTGCAATTTTGTATTTATTTTATGGTAACTAGAATTACATATGCCCTATCTAGTAGAAAAAAAGATAATTAAGTTAACTGCTAATTTAGGTCGAGAAAATATCAAATGAATATGCATTACATACTTATAAATTTCTTTTCAAAAGTACACTAACGATTTAAAATTGGGTTACAAATCAAAGGACTATGAACATGAATCGATTTTGGTTGTGTTTCTTGATCTGCCAAGGAGGAATATTTTGTTAACGATAAAATTATCATCTTTTTTCGTGCTCCATTCTAATGTACGTATGTATGTATGTTAAATGTATAAAACTACAAGTGTATGGAAAATGTCAATAGTTCGTCGAATCGACCACTCGCTGTGTTTTGCTTCCCGTTGCTGTTATAATTTAATTTTTCAAGGCAGCCATAATAAAATTGTAACAAGATACCTTGCAGGTTTTTCGCCAGATCCCTAGTGGTACTATTATCAGTTCTCTGTTGCTATATTTGATTTCGACATTTTTCTCTTTTGAACTGCGACTGAAATGTCAAACATAGAACAAAATATTTCAAATCGTATTGAAACTAAAGGAACAAGTTGTATAATCGAACCCTGACTAATAAATTAATCAAAAAATAATCATTTTTGATTAATCAAAGTATCAATTTCTCGACTAATCAGAATCTAATTGATTTTGTTAATCAGAAAACTGATTAAGCATAACATGATTATTCAGAAACCTGTAAAGTTACTGCTATTTTTATTTGAAAAGAAAAAAATTTAAACATATACATATGTATATGTTCATTTCAAGGAGCAACATAGTAATGTGTTCGCTTGGCATTACATTTTGGTTTATAAGAAAAACCTTGTATTATATTATTTAAAAATAATAATAATAATAATTTGCTTTGAAAGCAAACTCGAAAGATACGAACAAATTTACTCACTTTTCTATACATATTTTTATGAGAAAACAGTAATTATTTATTTAGGATGTGATTAATCAGAATCTTATGTATCACATATGTATATACTTATTTTGCATTTTTTGACTCTATAGTCAGCTACAAAGAGCGTTAAAAATTTGTTGTCACTTTTACCTTGTTAAATATACCTATATTGAATTGGTTGGAAAAACACAATTTTAACAAACATACGATTCATTATTCGTCAACTGAAGCCCCCCTCTCTCCAAAAATGGTTCAGTTAAAAAAAAGTCGCTTATATTCTTGGAAATTTTCAAAATAGCTATTTTTTATTTTAATTTTTTCGATAGATAGGTTTGATTCGACCGATTGCCAATTATTTTTTATTTATATTTAATTCTTTTTCATATATACATTTTCTTTTACTTTTCTTTCTAAAAGTACTTTTCTTAATATGAGTAATATATTGGCCGCCCCTAATATCTCGCCGCCCTAGGCCCGGGCCTATTGGGCCTTAGGGCAAATACGCCACTGCTCTAAACAGAGGGGTATTATGGGAAAGTTGTTTAAGACCACTTTTACTCAGATATATCTGTGGCAATTTGGCAAAACAACTTCTGTCGAGTTAGGTAATTTTCATATTTAATCGTTAATAGAAGTAGCTTAAATGCTGACTTAATGAAAGATAAATAAAAAATTTAAATTTTTAATTGGAATTTTCTTAATTCCAAAGTACATACAGAAAGTACACAAGTTGTTTTGTTCTAACTCCAGCCATTGCTTTTCTTGCTGGGTCTACTTTATACATATTCATGTATAGAATATGTCGATACAAAGGTCGACAGCTTGAATTAGATTTCATAGCGGTGCCGTCATCATCTTCGTTACTGTTAAGCTGATGCCAGATAAAACTTTGTAGCTTTGCGTGACATTTATAACTTTGCCAGCAAAGCGCCAGACGCAAAAGGTATGCCACAATGAACGCCAAGAAAACAATGTTGTACCGCTTTTTTACTCATCAAAGTTGCTGTGGATTTTAATTATTTTGATTTAAAATTATCAGCAATGTAATTAAGTTTTATGTTTCTGCATGAAAACCCGAATTTGGACGAAACAAAATAAATATTAAACCGGCTGATTGTCAAAGCGCGCAAAAAGATGGGAGTTGACCATCTTTTCGCTTCGCGCTGCCGCTTCAACGATTTATGTGGCATGCTTTGTGCATTTTCATACAATTCATCTTATCTGTCAAAGCGAATCTGTCACGTAAAGCGAAGCAAAAGTTTTATGTGACATCAGCTTTACACTCCTGTTGTTTGCGATACAAAGAAAAAAAACTTTTAAGATGTTAGCATTAGCAACAGAGTTGTAGCGAAGCAACGTCTCTACGCTGCCGATAGCGAACTTTCAAACTCATTGAAACATTCAAGTCTCACTGAATTACTGGGTTACGAAGGTTACGGAAAACTAAGTTAAAGGAGTTAAAGGAGCTAAAAAATGTGCAAATAAATTTTAATACAAACATAGATATGTATATAACTTGGAAGTTTTTTAAATGAAATATTTCTTGTCGTAAAGTTTCTTTTAAACCCAAGTACATATGTTTGTAAGTAATTTAATTTTCTTTTTGTTCTTTCGTTTATTAGACAATGAGTACGAGTATAGCCTATATACATAGGTTTATAAAAAAAATACAGAGGATATAAATTAAAATATCTCTATGGAATTTGGGTCACACATTGATTTTGTATCCACTAATCAACGCGTTGAAAATTTTTTTAATCGGACACTCAAACATGTCTAACTTGGAAAAAAAGTCCCCGATAAGCGGACGCGAAGCTCTAATAAGCGGTCAATTTTGTATTTTTTTAACCGACTTCCAAAAAAGGAGGAGGTTATCAGTTCGTCGGAATATTTTTTTTATTTTTTTATATTTTTTATTTTTATTTTTTACGTATGTTACCGCACAACTTTGGACCACGTCAACCGATTTCGATAATTCTTTTTGCATCTTTTTGATCTTAGTGTCTCAGAGGTGGTCCCATACTAATCAGGTTAAGATCCCATCAGTAGATCATGAGATATATATATATATATATATATTTTTATATGAGAGTTGAAGTCGGTTTTTTTTGGTAAAAATCGGTTGACGTGGTCCAAAGTTAAAAAAATAAAATAAAGTAAAAAATAAATAAAAAAGTAAAATAAAAAATAAAAAAAATATTCCGACGAACTGATAACCTCCTCCTTTTTTGGAAGTTGGTTAAAAATATTAGTCACGACTTTTTCCATTTCATTTACGACTCGTAGTACACGGCGTATGAGTAATATTTCCTCTGTTAAAGTTTGATTTTTTTTCATTCGCAATGCAAACTTAAAATGAAAATATCTTGAGAAAATTACCTTATCTAGAAAAACGTCTTGGCATTTGTTGTGTTATTTTCGCGTCCTTACAGTGCTATGAAAAAAACTGTGCAGCCCATTAACCAATTCTCCTTTTTCCTCCAAGCTAAGTCCACATCTTTCTTAAATCTAAGCGAAATTTTTTTTCAAAATATTTGTCTAAATTTTTTGGCTGTTTTGGGCTCGATATATGAATGTACTATTATGGGCTGGCATATCGAGCTATAATTGCGACAATAACGTAAGCGACATTTTTTAATTTTGTTTTTTGGTACTCTTGCATCTATGTATGTATATTTCTACATTTCTGCATCAAAAAGATAATTTTGAAAAAAAAAACAGTCGTATGTTGTTTTCGCGGTTAGGGTTCGAGATATACAGATGTGTAATCCGAATGTATTTTGTCTTATAAATGAGATGGCGTATACTAAGTCCTCATTATTTCACATCGCCATCGAAGGTGCATGAACTTAAGAGGCCAAAGCTCTAAGTTTCATCTAATGATGCACCTTTTCGCAAAATCGTTGTTGCTTTTGTTTATGTTTATCAACAGTCATACATTTTATAAACTTTTATAATGGGTATATAAAGCTACCAAAAAGGAAACCTTTGCATTTAACTTTCATAATATCATCAACTATACTACAGAAGGAGCATACATTTGCACTTAATGATTTATTGTGGGAAACCGAAATGTGCATGAATTTTTTAGATCAGAAACGGTCACTGACCAACAAAATAAATATTAAAACTAACATCATTAATTTATGTTACAGTTACCAAGACCTTTTTGTTTGTATGTACATTAGGGTGGTCCACAATGCATGTGAAAAAGTAAAGCCAGAATTTTAATATTGACAAAATTGTAGGCCTGTTTTTTATTTGGAAATCAAAAAAAAAATATAAGAGGTCCCTCAAAAGTTTCCCATGTATATAATTCTAGAAAATCAATATTTTTCTATTGGAACCCCTGTTTCTCTTCAGAAGACATGCAATAATTATATCAAATTGTTTATTTGACCATTTTTTCATAGAAACTATATTTTATAGGTCCGCCAAAACCCCTGAAAATGCAATGGGGGATCTATTTGAGATTATAAGGGTACTATAAAAAATAGTTAGTAATAGAAAATGGTTAAATAAACAATTGGGTGTTGTTATTGGAAGTCTCCTGAAAAGAAACGAAGTTTTCCGATCGAAAAATATTGATTTTCAAGTATTCTATACCATTTCTACGAAAAATTGTTGTTTTCCCATATAAAATACATATAGCGAAAAGATAGAGCGCTTTGAGCGACCTCGAAATATTTTCTGATTTCAAAATAAAAAACAGGGGTATACTTTTTTTTTTGGTATAGAACAATCCTAGGGGTGAAAGCATTAAAATACCGACTTTACTTTTTTTGGAACACTCTAATATACACGCATACATATGTATGTTGAGCTACCAAAGCATGAAAATGATTGAATGAAGCGGTAGCTTATTAAATTTGTTTGTTTATGACCTTTTTCCCCAGAATATAAAGCTCGTACGCAAACAAATTTTATTTAGCAAGTCGTGGTGCTTTTGTAAGCTACTTAA
>NW_016169462.1:0-17369 GCF_001687245.7 Rhagoletis zephyria
TACTTCTAATTGTGAAGCTGTGGATGAGTAGTGAAAGAACCTGTTTTTTGAACTACACAATTACATATGTTTCGCATTGGCGCTGCTTATCTTTCGGGCACATTTGAGGTCAAGAACCTAACAATGAGGAGCGGAGGTATGAAAAGAAATCAGTTTTAGACTTGTGAGTTTATAACTATGTATGTATATACATACATATGTATGTAGCTACTAGCAAAATAATAAGTTAATATCATTCATTTACTTCAATAGTGTCATAACTCAAAAAAGTAGAACTCGAGATAAACGACTTTAGAGTTTTGAATTTACACACATATACTCGCATGGTAAAAATTAATAGCCTGCAAACCAAAGTTCCCGAAATCTTACCAAAATCTTTAGCAGTATCTCATTTCTGTAACGCTTTTTTACGCATCTTCAAAGAAAATTATATGAAGTGGTTGACACGAACTCGTAAAGAAATTTCGGTACGAAAAATAAAGAAAATTCTGAAAAACTTCTGCAAGAAATTCTTCACATAGCAGCATTATTTTCATTTATTTTAACGATTTTCTTCCGAAATTTCGTAAAAGAATCGAAGTGTGCACAATTCATTTCATTTTAGAAAATTCTGCAAAAAATCGGATGAGATCTTTACGAATTAGTTAAAATATCTCTACAATTCAGAATACTCTGAAAAAATGGTTTGCAGGGTACATTTTTGGTTTAAGTGAGATAAAGTAGTGGCAATTTTGTATTTTTTGGATTATTATAGGTACTATTGAAGTCAAAAGAGTCACAACTCAAAATAATACGTTTGTGAGAAAACGCGAAAAACTATTTCTTAGCACATGATAATCATATGGGCAAAGGCGATTTTACTTATGTCGTTTTCGTTTCTACAAAAAATGTCGCCTTTTTATTGCTCGGTTGTTTTTCTTTCTTGTTTAGAGGACAATAAGAAGGTAGGATTTTCCGTAGAAACGATAACGCCATTAGATTTTTTTAAAACATTTTAACAAAAATTTGTTCCAGCTTTTCCTGAAAGGTAAATAAAAGCTCTGTGTACATTTTTTGCTCATAATTTCAAAAGTACTAAATTTTGAGTTGTGACTTTTGAAGACGGTGTGCCATATACACATTTCAGGCGCTTCAAATTTCATGCGAAAAGCTCTCACATTATCAACAAAATGCAAAACCGCGTATGTGAGGTTGCATAAATTATTTTCTAGATAGCAAAAACACTCATATTTCAAAATGGCGC
The DNA here is from genome assembly GCF_001687245.7 of Rhagoletis zephyria. Taxonomy (NCBI): domain Eukaryota; kingdom Metazoa; phylum Arthropoda; class Insecta; order Diptera; family Tephritidae; genus Rhagoletis; species Rhagoletis zephyria. The sequence continues at coordinate 1,244 of NW_016169462.1, forward strand.
TCTTATTTATAAAGCAATCGCATTTCCTGCTAGTATATTTCAGGACGATTGGATAAGAATTGAGCCAAGAGCTTGTGTGAGCAAATCCAATTTTTGGCAAAAAATGTCAGTTCCGTGGTTTTGCAGAACGACGATACGCGGTTTTGTACTTTCAGCGACGATTTGACGAATTGTACATACCGTTACCTCAATTCCCAAAGAGATGCCGAAAAAACATCGATGCCTCGAAAATATCGATGTTTTGCTTCGCTGCATCGACAATTTTCCACTCGATGTATAAATTGTCGATGCATCGAGGAATTGAGGCATCGATGTTTTCTGTAAACTGACATCATCATAAGTACATCGAACGGCCAAACATCGCTTTGTCTGAAGTTCATAGAGAGGAAGATGCAGTTTTATAGCTCATAAAATGTTAGTATAATAAAGTGCTGGTTTCGATTGCTTTAATTTTTAATATTTTTTCTTTGGCTGACTTGCACTTTGTTATAGTAAAATTTTATGAGCTATAAAACTACATACCGAAAAAGGTTCTCAATGTTTTATTTCCTTAGTGGAGGAAAACCCTATGCACATCGATGCATCGATGTACGCCCTCCGATGCTTTGACAAATAACGATGTAAGCTTCGATGTATCCATGCGAGGAAAAACATCGATGTATTTTTGCTACTGACTGCCCTACCCTACCAACGCTTTTTTCTGAAACTGCGATTTCACAGATTTTGATAGGATGTATTAACATACAACCAAATGGAATAAATTAAAATACGCAATACAAAAATACGCTCATCAAATGAAATAAATTACATAGAATAAAAATTGCAATGCANAGTGGCAATTTTGTATTTTTTGGATTATTATAGGTACTATTGAAGTCAAAAGAGTCACAACTCAAAATAATACGTTTGTGAGAAAACGCGAAAAACTATTTCTTAGCACATGATAATCATATGGGCAAAGGCGATTTTACTTATGTCGTTTTCGTTTCTACAAAAAATGTCGCCTTTTTATTGCTCGGTTGTTTTTCTTTCTTGTTTAGAGGACAATAAGAAGGTAGGATTTTCCGTAGAAACGATAACGCCATTAGATTTTTTTAAAACATTTTAACAAAAATTTGTTCCAGCTTTTCCTGAAAGGTAAATAAAAGCTCTGTGTACATTTTTTGCTCATAATTTCAAAAGTACTAAATTTTGAGTTGTGACTTTTGAAGACGGTGTGCCATATACACATTTCAGGCGCTTCAAATTTCATGCGAAAAGCTCTCACATTATCAACAAAATGCAAAACCGCGTATGTGAGGTTGCATAAATTATTTTCTAGATAGCAAAAACACTCATATTTCAAAATGGCGCTCTTATTTATAAAGCAATCGCATTTCCTGCTAGTATATTTCAGGACGATTGGATAAGAATTGAGCCAAGAGCTTGTGTGAGCAAATCCAATTTTTGGCAAAAAATGTCAGTTCCGTGGTTTTGCAGAACGACGATACGCGGTTTTGTACTTTCAGCGACGATTTGACGAATTGTACATACCGTTACCTCAATTCCCAAAGAGATGCCGAAAAAACATCGATGCCTCGAAAATATCGATGTTTTGCTTCGCTGCATCGACAATTTTCCACTCGATGTATAAATTGTCGATGCATCGAGGAATTGAGGCATCGATGTTTTCTGTAAACTGACATCATCATAAGTACATCGAACGGCCAAACATCGCTTTGTCTGAAGTTCATAGAGAGGAAGATGCAGTTTTATAGCTCATAAAATGTTAGTATAATAAAGTGCTGGTTTCGATTGCTTTAATTTTTAATATTTTTTCTTTGGCTGACTTGCACTTTGTTATAGTAAAATTTTATGAGCTATAAAACTACATACCGAAAAAGGTTCTCAATGTTTTATTTCCTTAGTGGAGGAAAACCCTATGCACATCGATGCATCGATGTACGCCCTCCGATGCTTTGACAAATAACGATGTAAGCTTCGATGTATCCATGCGAGGAAAAACATCGATGTATTTTTGCTACTGACTGCCCTACCCTACCAACGCTTTTTTCTGAAACTGCGATTTCACAGATTTTGATAGGATGTATTAACATACAACCAAATGGAATAAATTAAAATACGCAATACAAAAATACGCTCATCAAATGAAATAAATTACATAGAATAAAAATTGCAATGCAGTGTGCGGTGTGGAATTGTGTAAGCCAACGCAGGGACCCGTCTGAAAGAAGAGCTTTTTTCCGTTTCCCGAAGGATCCTAAACAGCAAGAAAAATGGTTGAAGTTTTGCCGGCGATCTAAAGATTTTAAACCAAAAACGTGGAGAATTTGTATGGACCATTTTAAAGAGGAACACATTATAGGGAAGTTAGCTTTTGTTTTGGGTAAGAATTGTCCACTATTTTTAGTTTCAACATTTTTGTTATAATACATACATATGTACATATTTTCTTACAAAGGACTACAAACCAGAAGACGTTTGCAGCCCGGCGCCGTTCCATGTATATACACAACCGCTCAGCAGCAGTTGAAGAAACTGGAAGAGGAAAAACAAAAAGCGATACATATTTTAGGTGACTTGCCAACATCTAGTGCAACAGTTTTGAAGCCGCAGACAGACGCAGCCGTATTAGCCGCAAAAAATGCATGCAAAATAGAAGTAGGTATGCGACCATCGAGTGCTCTTTCCAAGCCGCTCTGCCCAGACGTAGCTGTAGTAGCCGCAACAAATGCATGCAAAATAGAAGTAGGTATGGGACCATCGAGTGCTCTTTCCAATCCGCTCTCTCCAGACGCAGCCGTTGTAGCCGCAACAAATGCATGCAAAATAGAAGTAGGTATGGGACCATCGAGTGCTCTTTCCAATCCGCTCACCCCAGACGCAGCCGTAGTAACCGCAACAAATGCATGCAAAATAGAAGTAGGTACGGGACCATCGAGTGCTCTTTCCAAGCCGCTCACCCCAGATGCAGCCATAGTGGCCGCAACCAAAACATGCGAGACAGGTACACAGACATCGCCCACAACAATTTACAACCCAGTCATATATATGATCGTCTGCGTAAAATCGCCCTAAGCAAAATTTTTAAGTGTTAGCACTAAAAATAATGGAGTTACATGCCCCCTGCCTGTTTTTGATACTCTTTTTACTTGTGGTTGCCATTGGAATGATTTTGTTTCCATTTTTGTAAAGTTGCTTACAAATCTATAAATTTAGCTTCCATTTTTTAAGATGAATAAATCTTTCTTTGGCCTTCAAACTTAAAAAAAAAACATTAAGCAGCAAACTCAAAAATTTTCGCATTTTGAAGAAAGAAAAACACCAAATTTATAGGTCGATTACGGATAGCAACGCAACCACGGTTCGGTTGCCAGCTGATAACGCAACTGGAAAGAAAATTTGTATTACAAATGGCAACTGTTGTCAGTTGCTGTAGAGTTATCGATAATCGGAATTTGGCAGTTCGACAACCGGCAAGTGGCTGTAAAGAAGCTGTGCGAGTAAATTTATATTATTAAACAAAAGACTTTTAAAAATAAAGCTGAGTTCATCAAAATTATTTGTTTAAGAGGAATAGAAGTGCATAAACGCGGCCTCAATCAGGCGACATTTAAAGGATAATTTCAATCCTCTGGAGCTACCGCGTGCACTATAAACAATGCTTTCAAGGTTTTTGTTTTATTATCGTTTTGTGTTCATTTTCAAAGCATATTGAGGACTTCCAAAAGAAGCTGTAGTATAATTCGTTAATAAACAGAGAACCACTTTGTTCAACTTCAATACCTCCGCTCACAAAAAGCTTGCGGACCTTTTCGATTTTTCAATTTGGAAAACTTGATGTGTGGGTAGTTTTAAAAGAGGTGCTTCAGTTGATAACGGAAAAAAATTTGCAATCAGTGTTCGCTTTTGTTTCGCCAAAAGGGCGTACCCCACGGGAACTAAAATTTCAAGTTATGGTTTTGTTATTTTCACCATATTCTGTAAAAGCAAACTGCAAGGCGAAATTTTAATATCGTTTAAATTATTAGAAAGTAAAACATTTAAAAAACTTTTCAATTTTCGCTCCTTCCCAGCAAACACAAAAATGTAGTTGCCTGTATACCCACTTTATAGCAACTGCATTGGTCAGTTGACAGTTGCCAGTTGCCATCTGTAATACCGTTTTGGCTACTATCAACGCAACTGAAGTTTGCTTGCTATCGATAATCGACCCATTAGTACGAAAAGTATGAAGTTGGCAACAGTGCCGATGCAACTACAACAAAAAACAGCTGATTGCCTTCTCTTTCCATTGCAATCACAGCTGATTTCAACTAGTTCTTGCTGTTTCTTATCAGAAAAATTTCAGGTGCAATAGCACTTAATTAAAAGGGCAATGAATAGGTGTATATGCGAGCATAGAATAGAAGTGGATAATCTAGACAACGGAGAAATCATTAACCATACAATACTTCTTATTAAGGGGCACATCCGTCAGCCACGATTTCCATTGCCCAACAATACAACAAAAAAGTGTGTGGAGGAGCAACTTGTATTGCGGTTAAGACAGCAATTGGTGCATGCAGATAGTGCAGGGGTATTGCAACAGCATACCCCAATATCAAGAAACGGCCAGTTCAAATTGTTATGTGATCTGGGTCAACATGTGTCACTAGCAGAGGAGATTCAATTGCAATTAGATTTTAGCTTCTGCAATACTTTGCATCAATTGGAGATTTTATATAAAGCTGCCGATACTAGCAATAAAAATTATCGTTTGCAACCATTGTATATTACATGTTCTAAACAAAGTGTGCCCGTGGAGCTTGTTCATGAAAATTGTGAGAAAATAAATTTGAATTTACGTTTGGTTCAATGTATCTATGCCGAACAGCTAAGAACAGCGGGTTTTGGCAGGCGTACCTTTACGATAAACGGCGATTGCCAAGTATTTGAGTCGAATTTAACGTGCGAAGAAGTTTGGCAGCAGAACGAGAAAGACTTGTGGCAAAATTTCGCACAAGAGCTACTTAACTCCAGCAATTGGGGTGAAGATTCCAAACTGAAATTTGTGGCATTCATTAGTTGTACTAGATATGACGGTGCGGCAGTAGCTGCCTCAGGCGACTTTTCATATGCAAATATACGCCTTCATTTAAGGGGACACGCAGCCCTGGGAGGTGGGGGCCTGGCACTTTTTGGCGCAGCCTATTTATTTGCATGGCCGCAGACTTGTAATGCAATACAAACTTGCTTTGGAAGCACCAAAGAAGTAGATCTAACGGAATTGCCCGATGACAGCAACTATCGACGTACATACGGCGGAGTTTATGCCACAACTTTAGGCGCTGTAGTGCATGAAATCGGACACACCTTTGATCTGGGGCACACCCAAGATGGTGTGATGGGCAATGGCTTTGATTATGTAAATCGAGTTTTTACCTTAGATAATCTGACGGAACATCTGCCAGATAGAATCATACAGCACGTGGCGCCAAAAGTGATCGCTCAAGTAGCGACTCGTCCCCGTTTTACACAACTCAAGCGCACGACCAATTCTTTTCTCGACAAATACCACGAACAAAAAACAAGGGATTCTTTTTATTTTACCCGCAATTGTGCAGTAATTTTAGCGCACCATAAATGGTTCAGAATTCACAATGGAAGCGCTGATGAAGAGAGAGCGGGCGATGCGGAGATAACGTATGATGCGGTTAATAATTGTGTCATATCCGCAGGAGACAATCATCCGTTGTGCTTGATTGAGGTGCGTTGCATGGACAATAGTTTAGTTAAATACTGGTACGAGTTGCAATCGGGCAAAGACATCGCTGAGATTTATACATTTCATTTGCCAAAAGAGGCACACGAGGAAAATCACTATTTATTCGTGCAGACTAAGACGGGGTTGACGAAGCGATTTAATGAATACTAAAATTCAAATGTTTGCATAGTCGTATTTTGCAAGTTTCTAGGTAATGGTAAGTATTTACATATTTATATATGTATATACATATGTATGTATGTATAAGTATTTATTTAAAAACTTTTCTATTATTTTCCTAAATACTAATCTTAATTAATCGTGGAACATCATGGAATTAACAGTTAACAGCAACTAAATACGTTTTTTTTTCCTGTGCACTTACATAGGTATGTGCAAATATTTCATAAAAGCAATTTTTACCGAATTTTCATAATACTGCTGAGTTTTTTTTATAGCGTTGATGACTTTTTATTTATGGACTGGTATATGGTCGGCAAGATTTTACTTTACATTTAAACCATTTTTTTAACCCCTTGTTTACCTTGGCGTCGTATTTATAATTACAAATGACTCATATAAGTGAAACTTTATTACATCATCTAAAATAATCACCTGCACTTGTAAGAATGTAGGAATGCAAATAAGAAATTCACAGTATATTTTTTGCTTATTTTCAGCAACACTTTCCTGCGTCGCTGATGCTCTAATAGCAACTTATTTAAAAACTCATTTGAGAGCCTTTGCATTTGCAAGAAAGTATTTCATTGCACTTGCAAAAGTGCATGTACCTACATATAGTATGTATGTATGTACATAACTGTGTCGCCGTCTCTTGAAAGCAGTACAATGAACTAAAAAGAAAATATACTCTATGTGGTAAACAAATCAGTAATCAGAGCTATAATATTTATACTCATAAACATACATACATACATACATACTCATATACAGCAATCACGCACTATTTAAAAGGAACAAAATAATCAACGTTATAAAAATACAACAATTATAACCCAGCTAGCTAAGCGCGGCATTGTTGTGCTGCTTCACATTAACCACAAAAAGATGGAAAAAGCTTTCTTTGAAAACCTTGATGCTTTTAAAAGAAGAGAGTTAAACTTATGTTAGCACCGACTGTGCCGTGACTGGCTTGTTAGTTGCCGCATTGATGTCGTTAAAGTCACACTTCTACTCAAGCTGACGCACAGCCACGTTAGCAGTTAAAACGTTTGAACAGCAAGAAACGTAATAATAAAGCTGCCGATTGATCGTCTACTGTAAAGGCCACTCACAATCTATTTTACATTACATAGTTCAACTGTAATCACAACGTTTGAAACACTTTTAGAGGGCAAACTGCTCCAGCAAGACTTAATACAAAATCTCTTTCAGCCTTTTTTATGTCACTCATTTCCGTTTATCAGTGCTGTGGTTATCACTAAATAATTGATAAGATAAAGTCAAATCACTAAAAATCGAATTCGAACTAAATATTGGGCGTTTACTATTATGGATATTTGTATGCAGTTTTGAATAGTTGGTTGAGGTTTGTCATAACCAAATAACAGCGAACGCATAAAACAAAAGGAGTTGTTTTGCTTATTTTGTATATATGTATTGGTATATTTGCGCGAATTTAGATAGTCTTGATATTATATACTAAACATATACATTCAAGGGTGTTAGACAAAGAATTATGTCCGCGCCACGCATACGATTTAAAACCCTTAAAGGCTTCCCACCAGCAGTTGTGGAGAAAATTGAGACAGAGGCATTTCTTGAAGCTGCTACGGAAATCGTTACTATTATTGGTAAGTGAGATATAATCTATAATGTATTTTTTTATTAAACACATTGGCTGCGTTTCTTTATACATTCCGGATAATCCCATTTCACAGCCGGAATAAACAGAATGCGTTTGAAAAATACGTTAACATATCATCAGGAACGTTCTAAAGAATAAGTAAACAAAAAAGTTCATTCCAAACGTTCAGAATGAATAAAGAAATACAGCCATAATGTTAACATTATCGATTTAAAAAACCAAGACGATTTTGGTTTTTCGTTTATTGATAAATTTAACGTTAATGTGCAGCCCTGATATGTAATTATGTATACATATGTATATGCATGTACACATCGATGGCCCTATGCAATAACTAAGCCTTTACTCTCAAGGGCCTCGTGTCTCTAACCTGTCTTCAACCCTTACTACTTTAGTAATCTTTACTTTTTTGGACCACCCTAATGTCCACTCATATCGCTAGCTTAGAGTGAAAAGTTGCTAAGTTCACTTTTTATGAAAACTTACATTTTGATCCAGCATCAAAAAATAAATTAAAATTAAAATTAAATTGTAATAAAGTACAGCGTTTCCAAAAAGACCGAATAAATTATTTATTTTATTTCTACCCATTTCAAAGCAGTGAATGGAAGATATGCCAATCCCAAAGAAAGCACAGAAATACTGATAAATTCAAGAGATCACAAAAAATTTTTATTAACTTCGAACCAAGAGCCGTAGCGGTTATGATCCTTATAATAAAAATCATATTTAACCCTTAAAATTGGATTTCAGTTTTTCCGATCAAATTTAACCGTTATTTTTTGATTTTTTTATTGGTTCCACACGTGCCCGCGGAATCCCACGGGTGCCCAAAACAGACCAGAAAGCGTTCCTCACGCTAGAAAAATGAGTAATAGAGAGTGAATACGTTCCAGTTTTGGATCGTAAATTTCTTTTTCTTTTTGCCCGAAACAGCCGGGACTTTTTTCCGGGCACAAATGTGCCAATTCAATTTACTAAAGTTTAAAAAAATGTAGGTATTTGCTAATTTTATCCGCCGCATAAGAGAAATACACATGAAATCACTGTTTTCCCGCTGATTTGTAAATCCCGGACACGAAATGTGGCTTTTTGCGTTCCTCACGCTCTGGGCACTTTTGACACTTTTTGACAAATTTTCGATAGTTGTAAGGGAGTAACTTATTTTTACTCTCTAATTACCGAAACAGCCCGGAAAGCGTGTGGAACAAAGCTTTTATAAATTTTTGTTCGTTTTTTTTTTTTTTGTTTTTCGATCAAAAAATTCACTACCCATTATAACGGTTAAAAATTATCGAAAACGATTATTTTTGATTGAAAAATTACAAAATTACGACTAAATTTGACTAAAAAAATTAAAATCAAAAAGCGATTATGCAATGGTATAAAAATAAAAATTTTGATATTTAAGGGTTGTTTTCGGTCCCTGCATCGAATTTTACCAATCCACATGGAGCCAGGTTTTGCTTTGAATACATAATTTTTTTTGTCAAAGTTTTGCAGAAAATGAGTTTGGAAAGTTTTTTTCTCATGTAAAATTTGAAAAAAATGCACTTTCATTCTTCAAAAGTGTATGAACTCAAAAACTGTAATTTTGGCAATTATGTACTAAAAATGTTCACTGAACATGTATTCCTCTTTGAACAAAAGTTGACGAAAGTAAATACTTCCCCACGCCATTGACTAACATAAGCTCTGATATGGTAGTTTGATTTTTCCTTTTTTGAGTTAATGCAATTTGATTAACATGTGCGATATGCTACATTAGAGAGGGTAGAGAAAGATGTTTGTAATTATCCAGCTTAAAGAAAATTTAATTTAAATAGAATATTTTAGAAGAAATCATTTGTGAACTTTCATCATTGAATATTTTAAAAATTCTGCTTTTACTAGTTTAATTTCGCCCTAACAAATATAATAGTTTTACTGAAGTCCATCCCGATAAACACCAGGGATTTCTTTCATAAGTTCTTACTTGAACTAATTAATGAATGCAATCAATTCGTTATATATATATATATACTTATGTAAGTAACAATGATTAAAAAAAACACTGATCAATTCCACTTCTCACTTATAGAGACATTTGGCAAACTATTTACACCTGTGGTAAATGATATGAATGGCAATATTACGGTAAGTGCCTATTTGTTTATATCCCCCTTTGGCGAATTATAATAAGAAATAAATAAAAATTAATTAACATTTACAGAAGCTAACAAAGGTCTACAACAAAGACAAAGCATTGTATGCTTACCTTGAGGACTTGATAATATTAAATGTGAATGTAGATAATTTTGCGGCGAATGCGCTATTATGGCTAAAGCGTGGCCTACAATTGATTTGTACATTTTTCGAAAATATCTTCAATGACACACAGGCAACAGAGGCATTGAAGCTGCATCTGCAGAATGCATATGAGCGTACACTGAAGCCATATCATGGTTTCTTAGTACAGGGCACAATAAAAGTAGGTCAATAATTGTGGTCGGCACCGATATGGGTTACTGGTTCTTTGCATGTAAATTATGATTTAATTCTTGTTACAGATAATCTACAATTGGGTGCCAACACGTTCACAACTGATTGGGCAGGGTGAGGCGCACGATGAGAATCTGCAAGTGTTGGAAAACTATTTGCCAGTGATGCGTAGTCACTTGAATCGGATTGACGCGCTGCTAAAAAAAACACAATTTGGATGATGCAAAGGTGTGAGGGGGCGGAAATTTGCTGACAACCCGCATAATACTTGTTGTTGTTGTTGTTGTAGCAGCATACAAATTCCCCAAAGACTTTTTGGGGAGTGTTGCTGGAGTGACAGTCCTTGACCAGATATAAATCTGGGTCGTTCCGGTTACGTAGACCCGACTGTCGTGGGAACTAGTGAGCATAATACTTGTGTTTTGTTTTGGTTGCATGCTTAAAAAAAAGGATTTTGGATAAGTTTAATGAAGAGGCTTCTATGCACTTTTCGGTGAGCTGGGTCTATTGAACCGAAGCTATCTTGAATTAGGACAATATTTATAATAGGCCTAAGAATTTTACGTTTATATTGAACGTATTAAATTTTGTTATTGCGGACTTAGTCCAAATTTATAAAATATTGCTGTCTCGTTATTTTAAAACTGAAATTCAATTAGAGTTGAGTAATTTCATCGCGGACATGCGATTTATTTAATTTATTTCTGTTAATTAGTATAAAAAATAAACAATTATGCATTTAAACTATGGCACACTCCTTGTTTTATCATCGCTATCATTTCTCTGTCTGGCATTACGTATTTGCAATGCGATTTGTCGCTTCAATTTATGCAACTCACTTTGATGTTTGGCGAAGATATGCCAAGTCCACACACCGGCAATAAATTCCACTATCATTAGACAGAATATCAATTCAATGAGTACATATATAAGTTGCCAATTCCCTTCAACGGAGAGAAAGAGGAACACGAGTATAGGTAATTGTATAAGCGGTGTTGTTACAAGAAAGATGCTCAGTTCACTGATCTATAGAAAAAATTATTGAAGACTTTGATGAGTAGTTTCTTGGTAGATATATATATATATAGTATATATATGCTTTTCAAATAAATTTAATTCACTCACCTCTGCCATCAAGTTGCCTTTATAGCCTGCACGCAAACGATAAATCTCAGCCAGCAGTGATAATATATAAGCTAATATAATCGAGCGCCCATAGAGATCCTGCATTTCTTCTAACTGTATTTAATAGAGACAGAAACATAATTTCTGGGAGCAAAAATTGCTTAAACTTACGTTAAAGAGTATATAAAAGCCGTATAGTATTCCCCAAACTGCTGAAACGTAAGCGTTAATTAGCATAGCGGCTTGTAGCCATAGATTAGCATTGTATGTTATATCTACAAATAGATACATATGTATGTAAGTATTGTAACATGATTGTGAGTTTTCAAAAATATTTGTAGAAAATTGTGAGAATTATGTACATACCTTGCAAACTAGATTTTAATTGCATGTTTTAATTTATATTTTTTGTTAAATGTCCTTTTGGTAGCCTTTTTTCCGAAACCCGAAAATGTTTTTGGTTTTTGATAGTGCAAACGATGACATATTTATGCATGCGTAAAGGTAACCAAGGCGACAATGTGTTTATAAACAGTTGTTGTGTCCGTCGTTCAGAGCTCCATAAATTGAAAGAAAGTAGTTTGGTACACAAAAGCAAGTTAGGATTGTATCTAGTCTTTTCTCTTGTTTAAAGCATTTTTGTGATATACTTCATTGATCGAATCTCCGCTGAATATGAAGCATAAGATTCATTGAATTTCGCAGGTTCAGGTTTTTTTTTCGAGGTCCAATTATGAATTAAAAAAGGTCGAATACGTATTCAACACTTTGTATTTCAATTATTTAAAGCAATACCAAAAAGTATTCACATATTTTAGTTCTCCATTAATTAATGTTTTGAAAATTTCAACAATAACTTATGATTCAACTAAAACACTGCATAAAAATGAAAATGTATTCCATTTTAATATGGCAAACTTGTATTGAATGCGGTACTAAGCCCCAGCACTGCAAGAGAGTAGAAAGAATAATATCTTTTAAATTTACGCATATAAATTAGCGTACGCTAACACTTACAAAATGCATTGTGCTTTATATACACCTCATTATTCAATTTATTTGCCAAATATTGATGACAGCGTATGTATGTCAACTCGATGGCATCGATCTGCGAGTTTGTAACATAATCGGCCTCATCAGTACTGTCGTTGAGGTCCACTATCGCCAAGGGATTGCTGTTTGATTCAATATATTTTACACAACTATTCCACTCCAAGCGTAAAATGTATGCCAAATTTAAGAGCTAAAAATGCGGTAAAAGTAGTTTGATAAATCATCCGGTAGTACATATCTTCCTAAATACCTGCTCAACGCCTAGTTTCAACGAACTGTAATTCTCTGCTAGAAAACAATGCTCACATACCGTATTCATATACGAGCGATGCACAGTAACCATTTCTTTAAGATTTGTACATTTTACAATCTTTTCATCCAACTGCTCACCCATTGACTGTAGCACATGTGTCATTAAATGAAAATGTATGCTTTGTATAGCAAATAACATCCAAAAGCGTAGCTGTTCTAAGCGACGCATAAGCAAATCGACCATTTCGAATGGCGCGTAAGGCATTTTACGCTTGTGCGATCGTGGAAATGGTAAGTTTTCTAGAGTCGCAAGACCCCATTTGACTTTGAGTAAGAAGCGAAACACTTTGTTATAAGCTTCTAAATCTTCTTGTTTGATCATATGTGCTAATTCTGTGCTTAAATTATACGACAAAGCTAACTCATCAACAGCTTCATAGACCTAGGAAAAAAAAAAAGAATAACATGACTTAAGGAGCAATGTAATCAGTGCCTTACCTTGACGGTTTGACAACGAAACGCAGAATTGATCTCTATACGAAATAGTGAAGACATATCAGAAAATTTAGTACTAATTATATCATCCAATTGGGTAGTAAGTAAAAAGGCATTAGCCCATTCATCGCCAGACTCGATCTGTTCGTAAAAAACGATATGGGTATGATAGAAGCATACGCACACTTGAATTGCCTTAGAAGTAATGATTTTTTTTTAATACCTGCTTGAACAGCTTATTGTAGAACTGATGCATAATATCACTCGCTTCTAGCAAATATATTTTACGTATATTCCGCAAATGTTTTAAAATGTCAAATTCTTCACTATACAAACGCATCACGAATGAGTTTGCGAATGCTATACGGGTCTTGAGTATTCGACTCAAAGCATTTAAAACCACTTCTTCTAGCGGTAGTATATGCTTAGAATCTTCAAATTGCTCGAAGATTTCTAAAGCAGTGGGTTCCTCATTTTTCTCAGCATACTTTACCCGTGCATCACATTGATCGCCAACTTTTTCGTTGGGCTCAGTCAAATTCATATTCATAGTAAATGCCAGCAGCAGGAAGTCATCATTTGTAGTGAGTTTTTGCAGTACTTCATCATCTACATGAGAATTATTTGAAACATCTGCCTTTCTCTCTTCCGTTGCTACCTCTTTTGGAACATCCCCTACACCATCATCACACGCCTTGTCAACTTCATCGTGATTATCATTTCTAAGCGTGCTATCGCCTCCAATTTCCAGTCTATTATTTTCTTTGGCCTCCCTTACAGCCTCAATAATTTGCTTTTGTAAAATGCGTACATATTTAAGTACATCATCGATGAATACAGCATACAATTTGCCTTCAATTGCATCACATGCGCTGCGCAACTCACCTATACGATTGATTTCATATAAAAGATTAAGTGTACAACCAGCTTCAAGTGAATGTTCCAGCAGCATTTGGAAAAAACTATTTTCAGTTATCATTTTGGAGATCTGCGTTGGCACGAAAAATGCTTTCTCCTTATTCTTAACGAATTCTCGGATTCGTATACTTTGCCCCTGTTCGTTTACCCGTTCGATAATAAACTCATTATGCCAATCATCTAAACGACCTTCTGTCCACCAGGTGTCTGCAATAATCAAAAATATTTTCACTGAGGCAAGAAATAGGGACATTGCTAGATTAGCTTCAGTTGCAGTGGTTGCAATTCTGTTGCTGTGTATTAAAGCAGCCAATAAATGAACGCTGGAAATATGTGCCGGTAATTGGCGTATATTCTGTACTGCTTGCTGGTGTATGTTATGCAGATATGAAAGTTTAGCAAATGTAGGACGAAGTTTATGATGAAATCTAATAACAGTGTTGATTTCGCAATTCCGTTGCAGCAGTAGATCTCTCTCGCAGGCAAGCAACTCATTCCATATTGGTGCTAGTAGCAGTTCCAAACTGGCCGCATAATGTTCTAGTGTGTTTGGCGGTGTATAATCATCGGAGGAATATATGAGTTTATTAAAGTTGCGTAGGTCATGCATCATGCGAATATAAGGCAAAAACTGTTCCTCCAGCATTGAACCAATAGCAACCTACATAAATTATTTATAAATATATATAAAAGTTATAGTTACTAAACATTTCAATTTCGAAACAAATCGCGCCTTACCGGTCTTGTACTGGTCAAGGTCACATTTTTTCTAATTGTAATCTTTTCTTCATTTACGTAAAAAAATTTGCACGTTAACGGCACTTGAAACATCCAAAATATTTCACGCATCAAACTATATTCTGTAGCTGTTTCGGGTTCCCCACGTATGCGATGGCTGGTTGAAGATTTTAATTGTCGATGATATTCTAAAGCGAAATTCGCTTCCTTGTTTGTGCTTTCGATTTGAGGATGTACTGTTCTAATACCTTTCTCCCACCAAGAATGCTGCACCGTACTTAGTAGTCGCTGCTCTGCTGATGAGCCATCATACTTGTAGTAGGGAAGCGATTTTTGAGGAGGTTTAATGTTTTCCATTCCTCGGGGAGGTCGCGGATTTTCCGGAAGTTCGTGAGAAGTTTGCGATACGATTTCCGCTTCTGTGCAAGTAGCAAGCAACTCTTCTGATGATTCATCAGACCAAGACTAAGTGAGGAAATGTAGAAAACAAGAATATGAATATATAAACTAATTCAGTACCATAAAAATATGCCATTTTACAAACTAACGCTTAAATCGGAAGAGCTTTTGTTGAAACGCTCAAGTGGTATAAAGTCTTCTTGCAGCACTTTCTTCCAATGGTCATTCTCGCTCTCCAAACATTCGGCTTGAGCTATCTCATTGTGCTCCTGCAATAATATATCAATTTTTTCCTTATTGCGACGCAAAGCACCTGTAGGATTGCAGGCAAGCGTCAGAAGAAAATCAAGCAAAGACCAATGTACATCAACTTCATAGTGTTCCACACAAAGTGGATGTTGTATGATCTCATCACACAGGCGCCCCAGATGTTCAGCATACTCGAGATTATTGTCGACTGCGAATTT
Organism: Rhagoletis zephyria; assembly: GCF_001687245.7. Lineage (NCBI taxonomy): Eukaryota > Metazoa > Arthropoda > Insecta > Diptera > Tephritidae > Rhagoletis > Rhagoletis zephyria. The sequence goes on from NW_016169462.1 coordinate 16,746, forward strand.
CTCCTGTATTCCTTCGATTTTCCGACGCACTTCATGACTGTTGGTACTCAAATTGCGATGGTTTCGTATGATGGACCAGGCCATTTGTTCACAGCTGCGTAAGTTCTCANTAAATTTTACACTATAAATTGATGTATCTCGCGGGTAAATAAACTTTTTTTTTGTTTACATGGAGTGAAGTCCCGTTTGCAAAGCTTCTTCTTCTTCAAGCAACGAAGTCACAAGGGATTGAAAGGTACTACTCACAATGACTTAATCACAAGAAATATGGAAAAACTTTGCGTATTTGGAACGTTTTTTAAAGATCTCGCTTAAAATATCTCAGAAAAGTTATAAACGAGTTGCGGTTTACGGTCACTAATACATTAACTGAAAAGGTTTGCAAATAAATTTGTAGTTTTAATATAAGTACTCAAATGTGCACAAGCTTTTCTGTTGCTGGGTTACGTTCGGTTTCCACTTCCACTTCCGTTAGAAATTTTCGGCCACAACTAATTTTAACATTTCGGCTCGTAGATTTTGTAAGTTTTTGTTAAATATATAAACAATAAAATGCAATATTGCCCTCATTCGAACTTTTAGTGAACGTCGCGTGTGTGTACTATGAAAATATCGACTCGGTGA
>NW_016169465.1:0-17365 GCF_001687245.7 Rhagoletis zephyria
AAATGTTTGCTGTAAATTAATAGGGGCGGTGCTTGGGGGTAATAAAAATGTGTTTTTCGATATTTTAAATTTATTTCGACAATTACTGAAGTGATTTTCAAAGTGTGGATATGGTTGGAAAGGTTATAAGAATACATTTAATTTCTTTTTTGTGTCATAGCAATGATAAAAAATAATTAAAAATAAAAAAAAAATCATTGTTTGCTTAATCGGTCGCCCAAACATTATTTCACAGTTCAATTTAGGTTAAAAGGTATGCTATGCTCGGACAAAAATGTAAATTGTTCCTATGCACTGCATTACCGACACTTTACAGTGATTTACGATTTTTTTCTTTTTTGGTAGGAGTTTAGACGTACTAGCTCACAGCCTAAGTTCTAGTGTAATAACGTGCAAGTTTGAAGTAGTTAGTTAGAAGCTACCATTGATTTTTGGCACTTTTCTTTACACGTTTCACATGGTTTCGCTCGAACTAATACTTTTTTACTTGTTTTATTTATTTTTTATTTTTTTAAATTTTGGTCCAACATTTTCACTAACAATTCATAATATTACGGTTTGTTGCTTATCAGAAGGTATATATCCACTTGGACTTGGGCGAGCCTAGGATATTGACCGAAAAATTCCAAATTTCACACCGACTTTTCTTACAGCATAATGAACTATATTTTTGCTATTACCAATCAAAATTCTAAAAAAGCGGATTTTCGGCCCACACTATCGTACATGCCCATCTTTAAAATAGCCAAAAAATCCTTCCCACTTTTCAAATGGCCAATTTTTACTTTCAAGTATTCAAACAAGTTTCTCCTTTCAGTGACTTGACAATAAATCAATTGCTAACCTAAAGCTATGACACAATTACTAAATATTTACTTATCATATCACGGCCAGCCTAAATCATGCTAATCGCAAAAAAGTTTCATAACAACAACATACTGGTCATTAACCGCTTAGCAAAGGGGCAATTGGCCTTGAGGCTTATACTTCAGCATAACCTCTAACTTCTCATCTAGCTGCTTCATTCCACGCGTGATATGATTTCCCTATACTAAATATGTACTGTCAACACCTACTTTTGGGCAGTTATTCAAAAACATTTAATTGTGTCGAGATTTAAATACACATTTAAATACGTACACAGTTGTTGTTAGAGGTGCAGACATGACCCTATATATATATGTATATATATTTCTATCGCTATTGTTGCTGTTATTGTTGGTCTGAGGTCATGCAATTAGGCAATGATTTATGATGTCGCCTTGGCATATAACCAAATCGACCGAATATCACACAATTTTCATAAATTATGCACACACATACATACATAAGTATTTGAATAGATTTATAATAAGGGGCATAGTAGTAAGTACAGTTACATATTATTTAAATAAGTATGTATGTTAGGGTGTCCAAAAAAAAAAATTTTACATGCATACGCACTAGTTTTTATTTCTTTTTGACCCTACAAATACTGGTGGCCATAATTTTAGAATCGCCTTATTTTGACCTGTTTTACTATATTTCTTTAGTTTATTTAATGTTTAATATTTTTTATAAAAGTGTAAATTATCAACAAATTTTTAATAAAATTTCAATAAATTTTTACTAAAATTTCAAACTTTTTATTCAGTGGCTACAAAATATTTTTGATTTTTCGATCGAACATACCTTGAATCGAAAAAGGCGCAACTCTGTCTGCAAAAAAAATTATCAAATAAATAAAATAAAGCATTTTTTTTTTTTAAATACACAATGCTCTTATAACTGGACTAAAAATTAGAAAATAAGATTTCTCAGTTCCATAGAATTTGGTTTAACAACTTTTGATTTTGAAATTTTAGCGAAAGTCATTATAAACCATATATGAGATTGAAAATGAAAAACGTGAAGCGCATGCAATACAAAGCATTCGATTTAATTGACAATAGTCAAACTANTATGAAATTGAAAATGAAAAACGTGGAGCGCATGCAATACAAAGCATTCGATTTAATTGACAATAGTCAAACTAAATAAATAAATGTTCAGAAAAGTGGAAAATTTTGGAATTTTTCAAAAATGTTAATATATGTATTTTAGAATTCTAAGAATTTTCTAGGTTTTATACACAAGTACCATGCACATACGAATTTTTCAACAATTTGTGATGTTTCACATCTTTACATTTTAGGCTGGATTTCAGAATAAATAAAATTCTCAAAATTTTGGAAAATATAAAAATTTCTAAAATCTCAGTAATTTTGTACATTTCAAGATATTCTCATTTTACCAAAATTTCTAGAATCTCCCATATATCGTCGATAGTTTTTAAAATTTTGGAAATTATCCTAAAAATAAGAAATCTGAAGAAATTTATAATTTCACAATATTCAAAATTTTGGAATTTTTGTTTTTTTCTAAACCTGCGAAAATATTCAAACTTGCTGTGACTTTTAACTATGTAAAATAGTACAAATTCGAAAAAAAAAACAACAAAAAAAGTAAAAACTAAAAATTAAGTAACTTGAAAATTTTCTAAATTCAGTGAATTCGAAGAAGTGATAGGCATTTTTTACCAGTGTGTTATAATTATATTATACCAATATAATTTTTAGGAAAAGTAACGAAATTTATCAATCATTGCGCAATTATGCGGACGCAGGTGCGGTCAATAATTGCGCAATTTTGTAAGTGCTCACGATTTTACAAGAAAATCGCACGCACGAGTATTCACAGGGCGGTGTAATTCTTTTTTTTTTGTACAAAAATGTATAATATTGTTTTAAAACTGGTACTCGTTCCACAAGGGGTATTTTAACCTTAATGATAAAAAGATAATTTTTAAATTCTCTCGGCATACGCACAACACAGTTAATTTCTCTGCTTTATTTTTAATATAGGGATCAGGGGCCAAGCAAAAATGACCAAAAACTCATGAAACAGAACGAAACAAGAAAAAAAGTGTCGGTATTTTCTTTAAGTTTTCCTAAAAATTACACTGTACAGCACTCGGCTGAGTATTGGACCGAACCAAATAATATGATACTTCAAGCTTAGCACACAGCTAAAATTTCCCCAAAGTCTGAAAGTCTGTTTGAATGCAAGTCGATGGTCCTCATCAACTATTGGATATTTGGGCATCATTACAAATGAGTAAGTTTGGACTGGATGCTAAAAAACTAACAGCGTAGATTTACTGCGGACGATCTTCACTTTTGAATGCGAGATGAGAAGTCCTATGGTATAACTAAAACTTAAACTTTAAGTCGGCATGGGTTATCGCAATCCTACAGCAATACAACTTTATTTATGTACGTATTTAAGTCAAAACGAAAAAAATTTGGAGGGACACCCTAATGTATATACTATATATACTATATGTACACGCATACAACTTATGTACGTGACATACAGGAGTTGTATATTTCTGTGCTAATAAATATATCACTTCGCTCATATGTATATCAGAAGTATATACAGACATACACATATGTACATCCATGCATGTGTGAGAATGTGATTAATTTGAAATTATGTGTTTGTGCGCCTTTTTGTAAATGCATGGTATTGGCATCCATACACAAATACATACATAGCCTTGAATAAATTTACATCCAAACCGAGAGAAATACAAATATTTGAATACTTCATACGTCAAATAGTTTGCTTTAATAGTTAAAATGTATGTAAAAATTGTTCAGAGAATTATTTATTAAATAACAACTTCATGCGCCAGCGCATAGGCTGCCTTTTTTGGCCCTAATTATCTACTGATTCTGTATGAAATAGATAAACTTGCTGTAAGCCTATCATCTAACTATTTTAAGTGTTTGTCGTCTTTCAGATATAATTCGTGGAGTATAATTACACTGTAGGGACGCTAAAATTACATAAAAAAACGTCGAGACACGTAAACTTAATTTTAGGTCGTAGATTCCGAAACTGTACACCATTTTTCTAGCTCAGGTCATTTTCCCAAGACATTTTCGTTTTAAGTTTGATTTGCGAATGAAAAAAAATCAGGCTTTTACATGGAAAACGTTCCTCATATGCCATATACGAATATGTACGAGTGGTGTCATGTGCGGTATGGCGTATGAGTAACATTATTTCTTGCACATTTTCGTCTATGTGCGGCTCAACGCCGGCCAGATTAATCTAACCTAACCAGTGTACTTAATGTTTATAAAAACAGTTTTGCCCACCACTGTGGTAGGCCACGACAGCAAGGACACCTGCGACCATGATGGAAGAATGAAATGCATAAGGATCTTTCTCTACTTGCTATAAGTAGTAGCAAAAAAGATTGAGAAGAAGTTAAGGAAGCTTTAAGTAGCATACCAACAACATTTCATACAAATCATTTTGTTTATTTAGCAGGAAATTGGATGAAATCATTTAAACATTTTGAATTCTACTTGCATTTACATTTTGTTTTCTAATATATGTAGTAATATTTATTCTTTTATTACTCTAATTTACAAACATTTACAACCGTATTCGGACACCAACGTGTTGGTTCTTGTATTCAAATTAAAGATAGTTGTAGTAAGTTGTTGTTGTTTCACGTGTAACAACATCTAGAATCTAGATTAACCCTAAAAAAATCGCTAGACCACGTAATCCATATTAAAGTACTTAGAAAATGCATCTCTGTAATGCAGAATCGGACCAACTCGTGTCTCTACACTACACTTTTTGTTAGCCACTTACTGCCCGTGTTTTAATTACCGCAGTCCCTTAACGATGTTTATTGGGCTGTGTTTGCAAGAGGTGCGAGTAGGTACTCTATGGAGTTGGTTTTGTCCTACTCTAATGTAATGCAGAGCTGGAGTGTACGATCCTGACCTAGGAAATCGCAATGTTAATTGAAATACATTATTAACAATAAGTTTCCAAAACATAGCAGACGCTTTGATTTGGTTGCATCGATTGCCTTATGCCATTCTGCCAACATTTCGAGCGATTCCATATTTTGACGGTGGCGCCTAGTGAGGACATACTTATACATATATACATATGTATATATACATTTACCAGTCAGTATGCTTATTTGAATCTATAAAAGCAACCGATGAAGCACTTGACATCAACGACTATGCAAATGTCAGGTTGCAACCACACAATAGCATGCAAATGCATGTGGACATATACATATATGGTCATACATAATTACATATATATGGCAACAAATAAAGCTAGGTATGCCAACCTTGCAACACATATCAAATTTATCGGAATTTTGTTCTCTATGCCATTCATACGGGCGAAGTGTGCTTGTGGCCCATGACTGCGCTCGGCTTGGCAGGCATTTCGGGGCGAATAGTGGTGGACAGCATTCAATAAATAAGCACTTGCAGCCGCACAATGACCGGATTTCAGACGTTGACGACGATCAGCAGCGACAAAAGGAGGCGAGTGGAAAGCATATATAGCATACAGAGGAGGAAGCAGCATCAAAAGCCGCAGTAGCAGCTGCTGCAGTTACACAACTACAATAACTAGGCAATGTGGGTGGCATTGTTCATGAACACTTGCATATGAGCCATTCTTTTTTAAGTCGGACGGATTTCGTAAAAAAAACATTGTGTCATGTCTCCGATTCGATTCAAATTTTTTTTTATGGTTTCTGTACATGAAATAAGCTAACACGTGTTCGAGGATTTTTTTTTTTAATGTTTTTCTTCGGATATATGATTTGTCAAAGTTTGAAATTTTTCGTGTCTCTGACTTATCATGTACTTCTTCAAATCTTTATATCTCAGATTCTGCTGATCGTAGAGACTTCATCTTAACGTCGTTTTAAAGCTAAAGAAACGGGCTTAATATTTCTATATATAAGATGGTCAAGATTGTCCTTAAACTAACTTAGCTATTAACAGCTGAACTTTTTGAAGTTGATTTGCATAGTGAAGACCAGTAAATTAGGGATGTCAAATTACACCATTGTAATCATTGTCTAATTCTCTATAAAAACTTGGTTCAAAAACTTGGCATTATTAAAGAACTATTTTTAAATTTTTTATGACGATATGGTTTATTTTGTGAGAGTCAACAATTTTTTGTACATAATTTGTTTTCGAAAGCTTATAGCCTTAACTTTTTCGATAACTTGTAGCCTTTTAGCTTTTCAAATTTCGACAAAAAAAATTTATGCAAAATTTGCAATAATTCGCAAACAAGAACGGATACGGACATTATGTCGGAAGACAGCTTCGTAAATATACTTTGAAGCTATCCACCAAGCTTGTTCTGCACGGCGCTCTGTGCGGCTTCGATGCGCATATAAAAATTTAAGAGTACCGTTAATTTCTTTGTGATCCAATGATCGGAATTAAACCAAATTAGTGTGGAATCACCCTTGAGGATCCAACTTTCCGATAAAAGAATTATCGAAAACGCTTCACGTGGTCCAAAGTTATCCGGTAGCATATGAAAAAAAAATCTGATGAATTCATAACCTCTTCCATTTTTTGAAGTCGGTGAAGTGAAATTGAAAAAAATGAGTTTGAAGAGCATGATAAAGCTAAGAAACTTATGAAAAGTTTCGCTGCTAGTATGAACTCCTGTAAGAACAACCATGTCGAGATCACACTTACGCAAATTATGGAGGTAACAACTTTCATCGTATTGAATGGTAGCATCACTGAGAGTACTAGAGAAGATGAACCCGACACCCCAGTCGATGACAACGAAAACGATACTCTGCCGTCTGACTATCATGATGTATGAATAGAAGTTAAGCGTCAGAAAAACAAGAAACCTGTCAGTTTTAAAAAATGGAAAAAATTATAAAAAAGTCAAACAAAAAAAAAATGTTTAATATATCCCCTTTCTATAGATTGACTAAAATTAAAAAATAATAATTTTTCCTAGACCCATACAAATTTTACAATTAAGTTTTGATTTGAAAATTTTAGCACAAGTCATTATAAGACTTCTATGAGATTTAAAATGACAAAAACGTGGGGCGCTTTATTTTTATGAGCACTTTAAAAAAAACTAACCCATGTCACTGTAAGTATGTATGTATATGTGGTGAGTTATATGTATGTGCTTCTTGTATATGTGTACACACATCCATGATGCCAAGCTACCTCACTTCGTTGACAGCAAGCAAATTTAATTCAATGAAAAATGAGCAAATGTGTGTTTCTGACTGGCGGTGACCAACATAGGCCCCTTCCGAAGAATAACAGCTACAGTTTTCACGCCTTCATCTACAACCATCAGCAGCCACCCATAATGCCTACCACCATCACACTTTAGAGATTTATACCCACATACATCTAAAATATTCGCACAGCATGCGGTGAGCAGCTACAAGCAAGCTGAGTGTAGGAAAATGTGCCAGTTGAAGGATTGACTGCTGGTTAAATGCTGCTGGCACTTTGGCTAAGCCAACGACCAAACAGCTAAATATGAGTATAATGGCAAATAGCAAATGAGCTAGAAGGAAGGCTCTCGATTGGCAGTTGACGGTTAACAGACGGTAAGGCCAGAAATGGTTGCGACAACGCCAGCAACAGAAAAAATTAGAAAAATACCAACAACAAATTACCTAAAACTTAAGGCGTATTATTATTGGATCAATATATCGCACACGATCTTTAAAAGTAACACAACTCAAAATTACGCGGTTGCCAGAAAAAGCGAAATACTATTTCTTAGCACATGTTAATCATATGTGGATAGCGGACTTTACCTTAGGTTTTTTCAAGATAGGGGTTTGGACTTCTAATTTGCTGCAATGCATTTTAAACAATTAAAAAGTAGCAAAGATTACAGTACAGATATATAATGTAGTTTAAATGCGTATTTTGGTACGCAGATAATTTATAGAATTTTTATACAAAAAATTTCCAATTCCAATCGAACTTTGCGCATTTCTTGATTTTTGATTTATATTGTTTTTGTTAAATATGAGCTCTACTTTTATAAAAGAAATTAGCGAAAATAAATTCAAATGAAAAAGATTGCGAATATTATATAAAGATTACTACTATTTTGAGTGTGAGTCACTTCAGTTATTTATTCACTTTTATCTGAATAGTCAGTAGATTTGTACTCAGTCCAAAAATGAAAATATATGTTTGGATTCCACATTCCAAAATAATAAAGTGCTAACTAGTTTAAAAACTTTAAAATCAGTTTTTCAATTTTCGGGTAGCTTTAAAATGAAATTTGAATGGCCTTTTTCATAAAAAATAAAGTAGGTTTAAAATGCTTTATAAATTGGCGTTTTCATAAATATTTCAATTTATAAACCTTTTTTAAAGCTACTTTATTTTTTATGAATATGGGAGTATTACTTAAACTATAAAAGTTTAAGTTTGTATAAGTAAACTTCGTCAACAAAGGGGGATAAGCACCCCGGCGTAAAACAATCTCCTTCAAATTTATTTTCAAACGCTAATGAGTTTTACGACTCGCCTGAATGTATTTGCCACCTATTCACAAAGGTCCTAGCCAACAATTTTTTTTATTTTACAGGAGAAGCAAAAAAGTATATCCGTTGTTCTTGCTACTATTTAATACTATAGAATTTTTTATTGAAGGTGTATTTTAATATATCCTACCGAAATCTGTGAAAAACGCATTTTCGAAAAAGGTTTTCGTTAGGGCCTTTGTGAATTAAGGTAAATACATACATGGTACATATGTGTCAACGTGTATTTATTCACATTACAGGCGACGAACTATCGCTGACAGCAGGTTGTTTTGATGCCTCTTTGGGCTGTCAACAATTCTAGATGGCTTAAATTAATTAGAAGAAAATTAAAGCAAAAACCAACGCAAATTGACTACCTACAATGAAGGTAGCAACATAAAAAGCTATAGAGAAAATGCATTTTCAAAATTAAAAAGCGGTTTTGTGAAAATGTAATAAGCCATGCGATAATGGCTAAAGTGAAAAAATCTATACGCGAGTATACGCACACACCAATATGTGTGAATACATACATACATATCCATTGTACTGCAGCCATTTGCCGATATCCGCCGCTACGCTGCTTGTCTGATTCGATTTCCAATCGGATGCTCTGGGAACGATTTAATTAGAGTCAGTACAATAAACTCATTATTTTTATATACATACATATGTACAGTGCCGCACAAAATTATTGGCACATAGCATTTTTCACAATGGATGCATAATTTTATTTATTTTAATATGTCAACGCATTTTTTCCGCAACAACACTTACAATATTTTACTGGGCTACGAAAATCCATTTTCAGATACATAATGCGTGTATGCATATTGCATATCATGTCTACATATGCACACATAAGTGCATACAAAATCAAAAAGAATAAATAAAAAAAATTTTTATTTTAGAAATTTGGTTTTTATGTTTTTCATTGTAGTATAGATTTAAATAAAAAATGTTGCATGCATTGCCAAAAATTTACTGTGCCAATACTTTTGAGCGGGACAGTAAGTACATGAATGTGCTATGTATATGTATTTGTGTGCTTGCAGTTTTTGTTGCAATTATCGATATTGTTTTTGTTATTTCATACATACATACATACATATTGGCTGTGCAGCCGATAAACGATGTGGTCATAAATTACATGTAATTAAAGCTGAATGGTAAAATATAACGAAATGCGGTATACGAACATGCATACATACGTGCAAATACTATATAAACTTGTGTATATGTTATTTATATTTTCGTAAATGCAATATTTACATATATGCCCCTTCGTGTTTGTGCACCTAAGCATAGCGTCTTAATTAAAACAGTTACTCCTTTTCAAAACGATTAACAAAGTTTGCCATATTTTAAGACTCCAATAAAGAGGTTTGCAAAATTTTTTCAATTGCCAGCAAGAAGTCACCAAAGACAATCGTGCCAGGCCCGGCAAACCTAACTAATTTTCAAAGTAAAAACCAACTTATTTTTAAAGTAAGCAACAAGTGGCGTCTCCTCGTCTCTCCGCCTAGGGGATGAGGCAAGCGTCTTCCAAGCACAGGGGAAGTCTTGGGCGTCCTTGAAATTTCTAAGGTTCTAGGACATAGCTGGGCAAAACGCTACTCGCGAGTAGCGTCTGCGTCGCAGCGCTTATACGTATACAGAAACGACGCAGCGAATTTCAAATCAGTCTGCTTTCAGATTTCATGAGAGTAACACTATGCTTCGTCGTTGAATATTTTTATTCGTAATTTTAGCGCGTGATTGCCATCTATATATGTAACAATGCCCAAAATGTCTGAGTATGAGTGCCAATTACAGTTTTTGGTTTTAAAAAAAGCTAATAATGCCCAATGCTTGTTGTGTGGTAATACGACCATTAACCATAAACAAATGAAAAAAACGCTCCACTCAGTGCAATTATAGAAAAGTGCTTCTCAGCGCGACGCACTAGGGCACACATTGCATACTTTATTTTATAATATTTTTTTTATCAAAAGAAATCGATAGAGAAATGTAAATGCTGGTTTATGCCCAAAAATACTTAATGAATAATATTTATAAGTTATACTCTATTTTTAAGACTAAATACCTACTTATATGAAACAAGTAATTTTTAGCAAGAAAAAAACCGACTTCAACTCTCATATAAAAAAAAAAAAATATATATATATATCTCACGATCCACTGATCGGATCTTAACCAGATTAGTATGGGACCACCTCTGAGACACTACCTTTCCGATGCAAAAAGAATTATCGAAATCGGTTGACGTGGTCCAAACTTATGCGGTAACATACATAAAAAAAAAAAAAAAAAAAAAAATTCAGACGAACTGATAACCTCCTCCTTTTTTGGAAGTCGGTTAAAAAATAAGACCTAAACACCGTAACCATCTGGCCGGTCAGCATATAAAAGAATTTGTTCTAATAAAACGGAGCCCAGGTATTATACAAATGAGTTTACCTAATTTAAGTTTTTTTAAATTATACAAGTACTAAATTTTTCTTATGCAAAAGGTTGTATAAACTAATAGTATTAGTTACTAAAAACTTCCAAGGTTCATTATTACACTATAGGTATAAGCAAAATAGGCCAAAATACCCATGCACGAAAAATACCACTTTTAGTACATTTATAAAAAATGCGGCAACCATAACTGAGCGCGACGCACTAATACCATGACAAAATGAGACTGTGTTGGTGTGCCCAGCTATGTTCTAGGAGAAGGCATCGACTAAAAAAAAATTTTTTCATGGCTTTTACTAGTACAAAAGTAAATTTAAGATTGGCCAACTACACCCAAAGAAAATTGCAATTAAGTAAGTGCACTTTTTTCAGATCTCAAAAACCTGAAATTTGGCGACATCTCCAAAATTGTTATACTTTCTTGCATTCTGATTTCTTAATCAGATTCAGCGGAATATTCCTCATCAAAATTAATAAAAATATGTTGCGGCTGACCAGCGACGATCAAAGAAAATTTCAGTTAGCGAGTCCACTTATTTTCAGATCTGAAACCCCCGAAATTTGACTATATCTCAATCAGCAAACAATTTTACATTAGAATACTTAAAAAAATGTCACAGGTCGGACAAGTTTTCTATTTCTGTCAACTTGTTATTGTCGACAAAAATGAAAGGCGGATCCGATTGCATTCTATTTTGAAAAACTTGTGGTCCTTTCGGCATGCCCGTTACAAATTATACATCATTGCAAAATTTAGAAAATAAGGCATCGGAATTAGGCTGTTGCGAAAAAACAGTAGTGGTACATGTGACTCCAAGAAAAACGTGCTTAAATTTGCATGTTTAAACTTGTATAAGGCGATAACAAACCGCGGTAGAAAAAAATTCCTTAACACATTGGTTACCAGTAACTATAGCAACAACGAGGTGGAGTTTGAACAAAATGCTGACATAAAATTTTTTCCTGGTACACTTGGCGAATTTCGCTCCATACATATAGATAAACAACTTTTGAATGGTCAAATGAAAATGTGCAATCATATTTTTGTATGAAATAGAAACAGGGGATAATGTTACTCATACGCCATAACGTACATGGCCGTACTCGTACATGGCGTATGAGTACGGTGACCACCCGCCCTGTATTGTACGGAACAGTGCTCTTTTTTGACCCATTGCCCTGGTTATTTCTTTTAATGTCCAGTATTTGTCCCGTATTCGCTGTTTCGACGCCTTAACAGCTCATTAAAATGGCATGCCTATGAACGAGTTTTAAGTGATGTTGGTACATATATGATACTAATTTTCTCCATAAACAGTTATAATTCTGAATGCCTGTAATTCAAATCGAGGAATACATACAGTGACTAAAATAGAAATTAGAACTCGACATTTTAGTAAGTTTTGGCTATTTTTCCTTAGTTTATTTAATGTTTATTATTTATTTTATGAAAGTAAAACTCTTTTCCTAACAAAAACCGTATAACACCAAATTTCCAACTTTGCGCAAAAAACTATAAAAATTAATTCTGCAAGGTTTCACCAAAATTTCAAACTTTTTAATTAGAATCTTTAGAAAAAAATTTGGTTTGCAGTTTTGTAACTCATTAAAATTTAGTTTTACAAAGTGCCAGGGAAAGTGCTGCTCATTTGCTTCGCTTTTAAAAAAATAGTGGTACATATTTACTTTGTATGAAAAAAATGCGTAACACCGTCAACAAAAAAAAAAAAAATGACATAAATTATTGTTAAGCCTTAGCAACTTAAAATTGCACTTTATTATATTAAAATTTAACGAAATTCTTGAAGAAATTTTACGGGGTAAAAATTTTGAGAAAATTATCGTACAAATTTGTGATGTTATTAAAAGGATACTTTTTTAGCGCTAATACATCTAGGATCATTGAAGAAGGCTCTAAGTTCTATAAGCTGTTGTGGAACNTGCAAAATTGTTTTCGGTCCCGTTTCTTTTTCATTTGCAATGAAAACTTAAAATGAATATATCTTGGGAAAATGACCTGATCTAGAAGAACGGCACACACATCCGTAGTCTACGACTCAAAATTAAGTTTGCGTGCCTCAGCGTTTTTTATGTCACTTTCAGAAGATGAATGTGAGTTGATGACTAAAACTTCAAAAATGTTCAAAATGCTAATTGGTGCTTTCTGAGTGGCTATTAATATTTTTAAATTATTTTCCAGCAAAGGCACAATACCAGGAAAACCAACTGAGCTACTACGAATTGACCAATTGTTTTTTGTGTTATTCTTCTTCTTCAGCCTTTGAAATGCGAATATTCAATTGTTTATAAATGTAAAATAGCAACTTCCTCCAACCTTTTACAACTACTTTTAAGTCTGTCGAATTCTTATTGCGCTGAAGTTCTCAAATATGGCAGTAAAGTTGGAGTTTTTCGTTTTTTTGTTTTTTAACTTGCCATTATGAATTTTGCAATAGCCGCGGCAGCTTCACGCGGATAGCAAGCAAAGATTTCTGAAGTTTAATGAAAAAACAGCAGCAAGAATAAAAATGCAGAAACAGCGAGAAAAAAGTTAGTGAGCGTAAGGAGTAGTAGTAGCGCTAAAAACAACGCCAGCGACAACACCAGCAGCAAGCTGCATTTTAGTACTGTGGCTATCGCATTTTGTGGCGACGCTACAGCGCTTTATCCTCCTTGTGTGGCACGTTGGCGTTTGCTGTATGCCAGTTGTGCTTTTGTTTATGGCTGCCGAATAAAGTGGAAATTTTGCTTGTTTTCGATTTTTTTTTTTCCTTTCAACTGAATTTTGTTTTACTTTTAAATTTTTTGCTCTGCTGTCTATCTTTGGTGCTTCGTTTTAAGCGCAATTTTATCGTGTTTGTTAGCCAGCTGCTAGAAATGTCACACAAGTAGTCGTTTACTTCAGTCTTTCCCTTTCTTGGCGCATTTCTCGTTAACAACACAAAAGCGGTGCAATCTGTTAATCGCTCAAACAATACAACAACAGACAACATTCAGTTTGTACGAGTTGTTGCTGCAAAAGTCAACGCGAGTAGGCTCTTGAGTGCATCTCGTTTGTGGTTTGCACAAAATGACCAACCGACCCAAGTGGCGGTCGCACTCTGTCATCTCTATTGGTGCTTCTGCTCGCACTTGGCGTCTGACGACCCCACTTAATGCTGCTGTTTTTTTGATATTTTATTTACTATTACTTTTACATGGCTTTTTATTTTCGTGTGCTATTGTTTATTTTATACACCTTTATAACGATACTTTCGTAGCTTTTAAAACTTGAAGTGGCATCTGTTGCTCTGTTGAAACTTGTGCTGATACCTAAACGTACATAGGGTACATCTAATATTACAGTTTTTGACTTGCAAATAAATTGCATATCTGTTGATAAATGTTTTGATATCGATAAGTATATAATATTTCTTTTATTATAGGTATTCGTAGAATATATTGGAAGCAATAAAGTTATAAGTAAAAATACTGAGGCAGATCCTTACGGAAGTTATTCGCATGACCCTTGATAGCTTATGAAGCCATCATCGTGGTGAAGATAACTACCGAAATTGGAGTAATCGATACGCTCACAAGATATAAAAGCTGGCATGGGTATGCGTAACTAGAGCCATAAGAACTTGTCCAACCGCATCCTTGGATGTTCGGCTACATCTTACCCCTTTACATATTCACATCTACACTCAGACATCGCGCCACAAGTGGTTTTTAGTCGAAGGAGGATCGTTATTCTGAAGAAGAAGTACCCTAAGTGCCTCTGGTCTTCCGACCCGCTTTCTGTAGCATACTGCGAAAAGGAGTCCAAAGACCACTTTACCCGGGATGGTGTCACCAGTTCTTCTGCAAGGCTGCCTCCTCCCACAGTGGATGCTGCAGCGTCAGGTTTACCACCTCGACCCTCGACCCCAGGGAAGTGAGCCTTTAACAACATATCAAGTTCACTTGCCGTCGTTCTTTTTAATGAGTCCCTGGGTTACACAAGCCTTGGAACGGACCTTCCTTAGTCTTGCTGTCTCGGTGGAGCTCTCGATTACATTGCATAAATTCCGCCATGAGCTCATTTTCTCCCTACGTATGGCTTTTTTGTAGATCTTTAGGATATCCCCCACACTTGTTAGAGTCTGCACACTTTACTACTCTAAAATTTTACCTCACCTGTTTCCCAAGAGTACCAAGTTCAGGGCTCCACCAAGGCGGCTTTGACCTTCTCTTGGCCCTCCTTAGGGGCCCTAGGACGGGCCTGGTTAAAGGCATCATTTAATATTTTAGACAGTCGATCGTTCGCCCCCTCTAGGTTCTTTACGTTCCTTGATCCTATTAGCTACACATAAGTTGCTATAAAGAAGGAAGGGTAAGGAGACTCACCTCGCTCATTGATGTCTTTGCACTCCCAAAGAGCCTTTGTTAAAAATTTAAGAAAAAATAATAATAATTGGGTTTATTACAAAAATTTTTGACTTGGGACTAGTGTGATTTAGAAAAACCTTTGTGATTTTTCTGAATTACCCTTTTCAACACTCTACTCAATCCAATAGTGTTGTCTGCTGCATTCTCGAGAGTATGCCGACCTTTAGCTACTGATCGAACCTAGCGGTTCTACCAACATAATATCTACAGCTGCAACAGCGCAACAACACTGATCTGCTTCACTTTGGTGTCAGTTCATAAATTTTCAACAAAATACTTTTTTCACATTGCTTGTATTTACAGAAACAAAAGCTGAAGGCAGAGCGGTCGCTACACATAAATTTCAAGCCAGTTTGTAAATAGATTTATTCGTTAGCAGCTTTTTTATGCCATCGCTTACATTTTACAAAATGTTTGCTTTTTTCCGCGTAAATGTGCTTTTCAAAAATTTATTTTACTTTTATGTAGTTGTTTTATTGCTCACTTTGCCGTTGTGCCGCATGCTTTTGCTGCTGTTTTTTTTTTCCTATTTCCGCCTTTTCATTACACCACCCACCCAAGCAGTAGTATTTACATAACGATACCGCAGCTGTTAATTAATGTTACTCATTCGTCATGACGCACGCATTCGATATTGAACAGAGCATGTCAGCGCGCTAACGAATGACGAAGCGTTTTGTGGAAAAAGGAAATAAACAAAATATGTAAATTAATACGAGTATAAATCAACATAGAAGAGTTGTGTGAAAATTGTAGTGAAAAGGGGAATTATAAAGAATACTAATAGCAAAAGCTAACTAAATACTGACATATGTATATATATATGTATTTGTACATACCCTGTGCGGAAATGCACTAGTGGTGAACTAACTCGGTACTAGAGTATTTAGAACGATTACTAGTACGCGTTAATTCAATTTAGCATTGCGTTGCTCTAAGAATTTTCGATTGGCCCCCGCTGTATTTTGTTTTTCTATACAGTATCGGTCATATCTATAGCACGCCATTTCAAAGTGATATTGTGTGCCACTTATGTTTATTTATTAATTTTTAAGAATTTTCAATTAAAATATAGTTTCTCTAACAAACCCCTTATAAACCCAAGTTTAATAATTTGTAGAAAGCTACAAAAAAGTGCAACAAATTTTCACATAAATTTCAAACTTTTTTCTTGGAAGTGATAGATTTTTTTTGAGTACACAGGTTTTTAGCCCCTTCAATTTTAGTCTGATAATGTGCAAATTTGGGGAAAAGTTTTTTATTCTTTGAGATTATTCAAATTTTTTGGAATTTGCAAATTTCAATTCACTTAAAAGAGGCGGAGATTTTTTTTAGAAAACGATGGGTTTAACTGTTCCTACTTCTTACATAAAAATATATTTTTTTTAAGAAGATGTGGACTTAGAAACTTTTCACACTTAGCTAGCGAAATGTAGTTTTAAAAAGTAAAATAAAACGGTTTTGTAAAAATACCTCATGTCGTTGCTATCGAACTGGTTCATTTTTGGCGATAAAGATATGGTACTGTACTAGAAATTTGGTTCGCTATTTCGGAGCTTCCCTATGGCATATGCACGACTCAAATTATATTGCATGTGTGTGCATATATGTATGTATATGCGAAACTTTGGTGTGTTGACGTTTGACAAGCTTTATGCATTTTCATGCTTTAACTGCACAAATTGCGGCTATCGGGTAAATAGTTGTTGAAACAGCGGGTCATAGTTAGTGATAGTGCGCAGCACTGATTAAATTATCTGTTTTATTTACTGCGTGAAATATTTTACATGTTTTTTTATTCTTACCTTTTTTCGTAGCAATTCGCATTTTTTTATTGGATTTGTTTTTATAGATTAGTTTTTTTCGCTTCTCATTTCAAAATAATTAATATGTACGCTTCTATTTTTCTCTTATCCTCTCGACTAAAAAAATATTTACATAAAACATTTTGTGCTTTAACACTTATCGCAACAGAAATATTATTTTAATGTTCTTTTGATTTTATTATTCAGTGGAAAGAGGTTTTATACTTGTATTTCTGTTGTACAGACATACATACGTTATATGCGTGCAATCTGA
>NW_016169466.1:0-967 GCF_001687245.7 Rhagoletis zephyria
TCATTATTTACTCATGGATGAGGGGTGTCACCCTTTAAAAAATCAAATTAAACTTCAATTAAGGGAGTTACTTATTTAAAAATTATATTAAAAAATGGACGTCAAGAGGCTTAAAAAAACTGTAGTTCAAATAAATTTTGAAAAGGGTTGCCACCTGTTTGAAAAGTCAAGTTAGAATTAATTATACGCAAGCTATCCGAAGAATTAAAATAGGGTTGCCTAACGAAATATTGTTAAGAATCCTTTAGNAATTAATTATACGCAAGCTATCTGAAGAATTAAAATAGGGTTGCCTAACGAAATATTGTTAAGAATCCTTTAGTTTGAAAGTTTTGAATAATCTTTAAGTCTTTCACAAGGGTTGCCACCTTTTAAAAAATTAAATTCAATTATTTTATATTAAGTATTACAGTAAAAGGCGCGGAATGGTCCTGTCGGTGGTGATTTGAGATTTAACCCTGCGNGTCGGTGGTGATTTGAGATTTACCCCTGCACAACTCAACCCTGGTGTTTCCGAATAAAGCTTCAACGCATAATAATACTGGCAAAACACATCCATTGGGCCAATCATAACACACCAGAGTTCGATATACTCAGTGGAGTAGCAGATCGATTTAATCTGATATTAACGGCACTTTTTCTAACTTGGCGATTATTCGTATTGACTCCAGCGTCACCTGGCAGGCCTATTTGGCAGTAGTATTGCCTTTACCGTTACCATTACATATTTTGAATATTAGCCAAAGTGAATCATAAATAAGATTTTTAGTAATAACTTAACTCCAGCGCCAACTGGCAAGTGAAGTTGTGAAACTACACTATCCAGAGAGCCACTCAAAAGCACACAAAAAACTTTGTTTAAATCATTTCGGGCATTTAGGAGGATTTCGCTCACAAACACACATACAAAGGATTATATGTATGTGTTTGTACGGTGCCACGCTCTCTTTCCAAATAGCCCATTTTT
>NW_016169466.1:14362-14893 GCF_001687245.7 Rhagoletis zephyria
ATACTTTTCATGAGCATGAAATGGTATTATAACTTTGGTCCGATGTTTGTAAGTACCAGAACAAAAAGAGATAGACCCATTAAAATGTATACTTATATGATCAGAACGTCGTGCTGAGTTGATTTATCCATGTCCGTCTGTCCGTCTGTCTGTCTGTCCGTCTGTTTGTATGCAATCTAGTCTCTCAGTTTTCGAGATATCCGGATCAAATTTGGTAGGTGGGTGTATTTTTATAATGTATTAATCATTTGTCGGAACCGGAAGAATCGGACCACTACTGAATTTGGTATCCCCGCGAAACTAATACGGCTGTGTAAAATGACGTTGAGCAATACCACTAGCTCCGTCAGAATAGGGAAGGACCTCTCCGAACCGTTTGATGCTAAACAAGGTTTCAGACAAGAGGACTCCCTTTCGTGTGATTTCTTTATTCTGATGTTGAAGAAGATAATAAGAACCGCAGAACTGAACCGCTCAGGCACAATACTTTACAATAGCGTACAACTGCTGGCGTATGCCGACGACATCGAT
>NW_016169466.1:14937-17364 GCF_001687245.7 Rhagoletis zephyria
GACATCGATATTATCGGTAAAAACAAGGGCTACGTCTGTTCTGCCTTCTCGGGATTGGATAGAGGAGCAAAGCGAATGGGTCTGGTGGTGAACGAGGACAAAATGAAGTATCTACTGTCATCACACAAACAGTCAGAGCATACGCGTTTTGTCACCCACATCAATGTTGACAGTTACAAGTTTGAAAAAGTAGACGACTTCATTTATTTGGGAACCAGCGTTAACACCAATAATAATGTCAGCCTTGAAATCCAACGGAGAATCACTCTTGCCAACAAGTGCTACTTTGGGCTGAGTAGGCAATTGAGAAGTAAAGTCCTCTCTCGTCGTACAAAGATCACACTCTATAAGTTACTCATCATGCCTGTGCTGGTGTATGGCGCAGAGGCATGGACAATGAAAGCATCTGATCAGGCGGCTCTTGGAGTTTTCGAGCGAAACATTCTGCGAAAGATTTGCTGACCTTTACGCGTTGGTGATAGCGAAAATCGCAGGCGATTTAACGAAGAGCTGTATGAGCCTTACAATAATATAGACATATGCAGCGAATTAAAATTCAGCGGTTCCGCTGGCTTGGCCATGTCGTTCGAATGGACAGAAACGCTCCTGATCTGAAAATATTCAACGCGTGCCGCGATGCTGGTAACAGAGGAAGAGGAGGGCCTCCTCTACGTTGGAGAGACCAGGTGGAGAAGGACTTGGACTCACTTGGCATTTTCAATTGGCGTCAATCAGCACAGAAGAGAAATGACTGGCGTGCTGTTTTGAACCGCCTATGCTAACGTCCTTAAATTTGACACAGCAACATATGTTGTCAATAACGTACTTAAGGTGAAAAGTAGTAGATTTTGGAAAAGGGGGCGTAGCACCGCCATAAAAGCTGAAATTCTCATATCGCTTACCTCTGGAACCACCTACGCTAACGTCCTGAAATTCGACACAGCAACATATGTTGTCAATACCGTACTTACGGCGAAAAGTAGTAGATTTTGGAAAAGGAAGCGTGGCACCGTCCATACAAACTGAAATTCTTATATCGCTTATCTCTAGAACCGCCTATGCTAACGTGTATGTAGTCAATAACGTACTTAAGGTGAAAAGTAGTAGATTTTGGAGAAGGGGGCGTGGCACCGCCCATAAAAGCTGAAATTCTCATATCGCTTACCTCTGGAACCACCTACTCTAACGTCCTGAAATTCGACAGAGCAACATATCGAGCCCTAACCGCGAAATTTACGTAAGCGACGTATTTTTTCGAAACTAGTTTTTTGATGTAGAATTGTTCTTAAACCCATAACAGGTCAACTGTTCCTTTGTTGGAAATACAGCAAAACTCAGATTTTGGTATTATTTAACATTTTAGAAGTGAAATAAAGCAAATTTTTCGTTATTGCCGTTTGTTTTATTATATTTGAGGAACTCTAGCAAAGAAGGGAAAGGTGATAGAACCTTCCACCTAGGCTTAAAGTAAGCTTGAACTTTCTACTGCAGCCCCTAAAAATACCATCCCTGCCTTTTGACCTAATGGTCATTTTAGTAATTTCAAATTCGAATACTTCAGGACGTTTGCATAATCGGTTCAAGATATAAGCGGTTTGAGAATTTCAGTTTGTATGGGCGGTGCCACGGCCCCTTTTCCAAAATCTACTACTTTTCCTCGTAAGTCCGGTATTGACAACATAAGTAGCTGTGTCAAATTCCAGGACGTTAGCGTAGGCGGTTCCACAGATAAACGTTGAGAATTTCAGTTTGTATGGGCGGTGCCACGACCCCTTTCCTATTATCTACCACTTTTCGCCATAAGTACGTGATTGATATAATAAATAGCTGTGTCAAATTTCAGGACGTCAGCATAAGCGGTTGAATTTCAGTTAGTATTGGCGGTGCCACGCCCCGTTTTACAAAATCTACTACTTTTTGCCGTAAGTACGGTATTGACAACATATCGAGCCCTAACCGCAAAAAAAACGTAACCGCCAAAAAGCAAATTTTACAGGAGAAACGGTTTTTTGTTTTTTTCTTAATCCGTTTGGAAAATATCTTTGAAATTCTAAATGAGGTCTAAGCACGGTTCAATACAAGTCATAGACTAATTTTTATCTTCATTTAACTTAATTTGTAGGCGAAAGTAGTGAGTTTGGCGCTCACGTTAATTTCGCTATCACCATGGCAGGCGTTAATTGAACTTATTTATATATTTGAAAAAACTTATTATATTTTTTTTTTGTACACATTGACATACATATATAAAAACATAAATAAATGTATAAAAATACATATATATTTAGAGTCAGTATTTACAGGTCACTACTAACTTCCATGTCGCTTACGTTATTTTTGCGGTAACTCAAAACCGCAGATGTCGCTTACGGTAAAATTGAAGGTCGTATATCTCTGTGACTATGACGATTGACGAAAAAAATTTTT
>NW_016169467.1:0-2157 GCF_001687245.7 Rhagoletis zephyria
TAATTTAGAAATAAACTTTAACTAAATTAGAATTGCTTAACATAATTTTTTTTAGAGTTAATAATTTTTTTTTCAAATCTTGAAATTCATATCTTTAAAAGAAACAAAGGACTTTTTCTTGAAAATTTCAAGGTTTTATACATGGGTTCGAGGTATTCTTTAACAAAAATGTCGCCAAAAAGTGTTATAAGTCTTTGATTTCACGATATTTGTAATTTAAAAACTCTGCAATATTTTTAATTTTTAAAATTCTTTTAATAAATTCTTTCTTAGTAGTCTAAAATATCACCATTAAAAATGAGACCAGAACCACTTTTGTAACTCCTATACTTTTTGAGATATTCAAAAATGAATCTTTCGAAATCCTAGAAATTTTGAAACTTAGAATTTCGCCTAACTTTCAATAATTTTTTGTTTCTTTTGACAGNTTGTGGGGCTACGTCAAGTCTAAAGTCTACAGAAATAAGCCAGCAACTATTCCAGCTTTGGAAGACAACATTTCCGAAGAAATTCGGGCTATTCCGGCCGAAATGCTCGAAAAAGTTGCCCAAAATTGGACTTTCCGAATGGACCACCTAAGACGCAGCCGCGGTCAACATTTAAATGAAATTATCTTCAAAAAGTAAATGTCATGGACCAATCTAACGTTTCAAATAAAGAACCGATGAGATTTTGCAAATTTTATGCGTTTTTTTAAAAAAAAAAGTTATCAAGCTCTTAAAAAATCACCCATTATAATAAAAGAAAAGTCTCGACCAAAATGTAATCAAATCAAAAATGATTAATGCAACCATTGGCCGATTATACATGGATTATTTATGTAGTTATGTAGATTGTTGTATTAGTGGGAACGGTACACAGGCACATTCAACGGTCAAACTATTGTAGTACTTCACCTAAAGTAGTTCTTAACTTACATATGTACATATGTATGTAAATGCATTTGAGGTAAAAGTCCAAAATAATAAAGTTCAGAGGCACATACTTTTGATCCCTTCTTCGCAAGCTACTTAATGCTCTACACTCGTTCATGAAACGCAACACAATTTATTTTGCGCAACATTTTGAGTGACAGCAAAACTTTGCTACCAAGCGAGTTGCTGTACGCGACTATAGACGCATTTTAATTGCGGTCAACTCCCACGCCACCGATTGAGCGAAATTTTGTGTACTCAATAAAATGGCACAACAGGCAATACAGCACAATATGGCACTTTAGTTATACATATGTATGTACTTACATATGTATTCTTATGCGAGTGCGTTACAAATTTCAAGCGTTACCTTCAACGTCAACACCACCGCCATTGACCTTTTTTTTTGCCAAAAACTTTCAGTCATCTTACAAGTAATTTGTGGCAACTAATAGCTACGAAATTGCAAAAACTTTTCATGGCGCATGTGGTATACATATGTGAGTGTGTGTGTGAGTGTGTATGTGTGTTCGTACCCTGCAGGAAATGGATCTAACTGTAAGCTAACTTTAAGTTGATTAGGAAGGAGCTAAAAGTCACTTATTATCTGTATATTTTCTTTGATGAAAGCTAACTATATTTCTATGGCGATGGCCGCGAAATAGTCAAGGTTGGTTACCTCTGCTTTTGATGTAACTAACTTGTAATTAACTACTTTAGGACATAAAATATCAATAGGAAAAACAAAATATTTTCATATTTTTATTTTAAATTTTTTTTATTTTTATTTACTTTATATATTTTATTACAGTTCATATTTGTTTACATATTCTGCTGTAGGTGGTCCCATATTCCAACTCCGTCAGACATAACTCCGAAATGATACTATGAAACTTCGATGTTCCTTTTATTTGTCCTCAATTCGAAAAGGTATTTGCGAAGTGCAAGATATTTAAATAGAAACGCGTTTAAAGAAAACAATCTCGAGCTTTACTCCTGCATTACTTGTCCACTTGCTTCAAGTTAAGTTTTTGTAGCTAACCATAAGTTATATATTTTATAGAAATCCCGCAAAAAAGCTAACTAAAGGGTGAACACACCAAAACTGCGACACTTTGGGAAGCTTATAACTTACCCAAAACGAATTCAATATTTTGAAATTCAAATACCATAAGTTGACCATGACCTTAGTTGAACGTAGAAGAAATTTCATTTGAATTTGATTCCTAGTTGAGTTAAAAAT
>NW_016169467.1:13762-17363 GCF_001687245.7 Rhagoletis zephyria
GTGTTATTATTCAGCAGAAATGCATGTGAGTGCGCAATTATTTGCTAGAAAAACCAAATAAGCGAAAGCTGCAATTATCCTGTTTCATAGAAATTTATGCACGTACATAGCAAATATTTACACTAATTTGCTTCTGTAGTGCGTGTGCAACATTAAAATAAATATATGGCATTTGAAGCTCAAAATTAAACATTTTTGCTGATTTTCCATTGAAAAGCAGCAGCTTGTTTAAATTGCTTCAGCTCTTTAGTGTTAAATTTATTTGTTTGAAATTTTTATTAAATCTGCATAAAACTGTACATAGCATATGCAAATATGGCTGAGTGCACTTGCAAAATTTAATGCACAACACTTAATTTTAGCATTTAAGAAAATATACTTTTTATCCTGAATTTTATTAATTTGTTTTTGTGAAATTTGATTATGGCGGAAGATCAATAAAATTGTGGCTTCGAGAAAATGTTAAAGAAAAAATTTAAAACCACATATATCAGTGTTTGAATTATTTATTGGAATAAACCAAGTAAAAAATATATGGAAATAACTGAAATTAATGTTAGAAAACCTAAATATGATGAGGGTTATGCCGAATTTCCACTAGGCATTCATAATGACAAAAAATGTATGCTATTTAAAAAAAATGCTATGTGGATATGAACTTAACGACTACTTTTTTAAGGTAATTACACAATTTTTATTTTTTAATTCCCAACTTTGTCATTTATCATTTTTGCCATTTAATGCCTAGTGGAAATCTAGCATAAGAGTTTGCTCTGAACATTCATTAAAATTTTAAGTAAATATATGTTTTCAGATTTTGAGAGTTGAGGCTCGCGACTTCAACGTGCCTGCTAAACGGATATTAGGAGCGTCTGATGCGTTAGTAAGCGCTCAACAACACTTGACCCAGGATCTAGCTTTTGGGTCTAGAACCCCGCAAAATGAAAAAAAAATCCGCGACTCAGACCCCATACCTTGATGACAACCGTGACCGATGCGGTGCTGGAATTTTAGCTTCAAAAGTAAATTTAGAGATTTCTTAGTAATTTTTTGGTACTTTTAGGGATTTTTTCGAAGCTGGCAAGTAATTGTTCAGAAATTTTCAATGTTTTACTGCGTTTTTCATGTTTCATTTGGAAATTTTTGTAATTATTCGGACATTAATTGGTATACACTACGAATGTCCCCGAATGGAGAAGATAACTTTGCTTGGCTGATTGATGCTTTCGACAAGGCTAAAGCTAACTGCCGTCACGGCCATCCGAGAAATGCGATTAACAGGGCCAGGCGGGAAAAAATTGGATTATCTATTGAAGCTGCCTTCTAAAGCAGCCCAAGCATTACAATGAAATCATTGAACTCTTCGCCCGTTAGTTCCCGCGCCCAACAAAGGAAAAATACGTGTCATCCAATTGTTTGTATATTTTTTGTAAGCGGTTGGAGTACACTGACAAGCACTACCAACGTCGCGGCGTGGTTGCCGACTTCAATCCCACGTTTAAGAGACTTTGTCCACCTAAACAGCGGTAGATAGCCGAAACAACAGCCATTGGTGGGGTAAAAACCGCATAATTCGGCTGTCGTGCGAATGGGTGTCATAGTAGGGTGTCATCGACGTGGGTACCCAAATAGACACCTGCTTGCGGCGGAGCCCTCGGCAAGGCACATCAGAAAGCATCTGTACGAACTGACGGACGAAGTTCAGAGGTTCATAAAACACCCTTTTGCCCCGACAGCATATCGACAGGCTATAAACGGCAGGGAGTCGATGTTGACCAACACTCACTCTCGACCTGTGAATGCTGTTTTGGGCACACAACTACCTGACGTAGACGCGTCAGAGCTTCGTCAGTCTCGGGAGACTTGGAGGACCACAATAGCCCAACTTCGCTCTGGCTACTGCAGTAGATTAAACTCGAAACTGAGTAGATTAGATGCAGATGTGCCCGGCATGCGGAGAAACACCCCACGACAAGAGACATCTCTTCACATGCCACTAAACTCCAGTCAGCTAACGCTTCTGTCCCTACGGACAAACCCAATTGAAGCTGCACGCTTCCTGGATCTCTCGCTTGTTGAGCTTGACGACAACGATCAAGGGAGAAGCCGATGTAGGCAGAGTTGAGTAGCCGCTATAACAACGAAAACAACTTCAATCTCACGGTGGAAAAGGAAGTGACATACGGAAAGCAAGCCTACGATAAATTCGCCTACGCTTCTATCTAAGAAAAATATGAATGTAACAGTCAGCATAATAGCGACACATTGCAATAAAAAATTTCGATTACGTAGTCGGAAACGAACACGAATACGAAGACAAATACAAAGCCGAATATCAATTCTTAAACGAAGTCGAACACGAATCCGAAGTTGAAATATAATACAGAGACAAATACCAAGACGTATACGAAGTCGAATACCAAGCCGAGACTGAATAGGAGTCAAAGGCGAAGTGAAATACGAAGCCGAGTAGACGTCAAATACGAGTACGAAGTCGAATACGAATATGAATACGAAGTCGAGCATAAATACAAATACGAAGTCGAACCTGAAGAGAAATACGAATTCGCATTCGAAGACGAAGATAAAGAGGCGAGTACGGATTCGAATACTAAGACGAACACGAAGTCGAAGACGAAAACGAAGTCTAATACGAAGAAGAATACGTATAAGACCCTTTTCTTACATCTGCCGGCCACATGGACAACATAGGCTCGAATAACAGCCCCGTTTGCTCTGCTATATCCGTCTTCGAAATGGGTCCGGAAAATTCGATTAGACATTAAAGCAGCAATCAAGGGGTTCCAGAGAGGAAACAGATGCAAATCGGGAAAGTGCACCTTCAGATCAGGAAGCAGCTCTGTGCACCATATACATAATTCTTTTGAACGGACAATGTACAAATAATTTATGCGGATCTGTTTTATTTTTCTATTTTTGCCAATTCATTTCGCACTCGCAAACTAACCTTCCGTACCATGCAACTCAGCCTGAAATTGCCAATCGCTAATACAAAAAAAAAAAAATACAAAAAACTCACATCTGCCTCATGCCATTTGTTTATCATTTTCTACAGCATCCACATCACTTCCGGCTGGCTGGCCCGGTTTCAATTAGTGCCAACTGACGCTTTTGGCCATTTCCAATTTTCGACAACCATTCAAAATTTTGACTTGTTTGGTTATTGTTTTCTTTGTAATTGGCATTTCGAACAATAATTCATTTTATAGTTTAGCTTTTATTTTGGTGCATGGTGTTTGTAGATTTTTTTAGGATTTTGTTTTTGAAACAAATTTTATATTTGAATACCGTGTAACATTTCCATACATTGACACATGTATACAATTTTTTTCTTCCAGTTCACCAGCGTTTTATTTGGCTTTTGTGCTACAGCTAGTATTTTATTTTGTGAATTTATGGCTTTTCAATTTAGTGCCGTTAGTCGGCCAACAATAAGCAATAGAATATAAATCAAGCATAAGCACACATACATATGTATATAAAAATATTTTGTTCTTATACGTAGTTAAATATTTGTTTCTGTGCATATGTGCTAATAGCTGTGCCTATTTGTTTTTGCAATTCTTTTCCATTTTTCAGC
>NW_016169471.1:0-1989 GCF_001687245.7 Rhagoletis zephyria
TGTGGTGATCTCTGAAATAGCTGATATAACTTCTACCGCTTAGACCATGTTGCTTTTTCCATTTTTCCTAACAAACATAACCGTGGTACAAAGCTCAAAATAATATTAAAAATAAAATGTTAATAAGCCACAATAACATTGACAAATAGATACATAGTTTAGGAAGAGCCTACCTGAAACTATACAATCGTGCTGCTCACGCCATGGGCGCTTCTGCGCTTAGTGTTTTTGTAAAACGCTTCAGCATAGCAAGCGCGCCGTCACATCCCCGTGCGCGCGCTTTGCCTACATCCGAAGCATTCATGCTGTCCCATTAGGAACATGCAGAGCACAATTCCTAAAAGAGTTGCTTGTGAAGTTATTTTTCTTTAAATATATGAAGTTTAATACTTTTTTAAGGTTTGGCAGAAAATAAATGCTCGAAAAATTAAACAAATTATTTTTTACTATATTGGAAGACTAAATTTCGACATTCCATGAAACAACGCTATGAGAAGATTTTTGAAGCAACCAAATCCGACTGGGTACGCTAGCGCTCGATTTGCAGAATTCGTATGAATTGTTCGCTGATTGGCTGTCATTGCTACTTCTGCTTGGTTTTGTTATTGTCGCACAATCAATTTGCGAAGTAAACTTGCCGACTGTGCACAGAAAAAATTGATTTCATCTTGCACTTGAAAACATAAATATGTATAATAAAATGCAAAGTAATAGTAATTGGGAAGTTGATTTTTTATTTACAGAAAATTCTAAGGCTGAAGCACAGTATTTGGTGTGTTTTATCGTTATACAACGGAAGAGTAGATATGATTTGAAGAGACATTGGTCGCGTTCATAAGACGTAGCTGTTGCCTAACCGTTAGCTATTTGTATTAGAAACGCACAATTGAGTAGTTCAGCTCAGCTGAACAGTTGGCAACTTTCCGCCATTTTTTCCAGCGAAAAATTTTTACGCTACCTGAACTCAACGTGTTGGGCCTAACCTAAACAGACTTAAAAGACTTACGTCGTTTGTATTAAATTAACGCCGCTTAGTTAGGTGGCAGTTGCAAACAAATTTATTCTATTTTATATTACTGATGTGATAAAGTAACTAAAATATTTTATTATATTCAACAATTTATATTGAGCTCGAGGCTATTTTTTTAAACGAAAATTTATTGTGTGCTCGTTTTTAGGTGTGCTCGTCCTTAAGTTATTTGTTTTTGTTATTTTTTTGGCCTTTTATAGCAATTATATTCAACAATTTATATTGAGCTCGAGGCCATTTTTTTAAACGAGGCGTACTTAGCACGGTGCATAGGCAACTGGCTGAGTTAGTGGGATCGTCGGTTCGAATCCTACTGAAAGAAGTCTGATGAGGAAATGTGGTGATTTCCGAAATAGCTATCACTTCTACCATTTTTTCAAATTATTGTTGCTTTTCCACAATAAATATTTTCATTTAAAACGGCCTCGAGCTCAATATAAATTGTTGAATATAATTGTTATAAAGGCCAAAAAAATAACAAAAACAAATAACTTAAGGACGAGCACACCTAAAAGTTAAACATTCTAAAAATAGAATTATTAGCAAAAACCAACAATACCAACAACCACATGATCAAGTGAATTGCAGCGGAATAGCTGCGCTTGATTGTGTTGGCATAACAAAAATGAAAATAGTGGAAAAAAGCAAACGATAATTTACAAGGCGTACTTAGCACGGTGCATAGGCAACTGGCTGAGTCAGTGGGATCGTCGGTTCGAATCCTACTGAAAGAAGTCTGATGAGGAAATGTGGTGATTTCCGAAATAGCTATCACTTCTACCATTTTTTCAAGTTATTGTTGCTTTTCCACAATAAATTTTCGTTAAAAAAAATGGCCTCGAGTTTAATATAAATTGTTGAATATAATTGTTATAAAAGGCCAAAAAAATAACAAAAACAAATAACTTAAGGACGAGCACACCTAAAATTTAAACATTCTAAAAATAGAATTATTAGCA
>NW_016169471.1:6021-17359 GCF_001687245.7 Rhagoletis zephyria
ACATCCAATGTACTATATGTGGTTTTATTCCCCATTTTTTGCCTATAGCCGTCTTGCAGGCATACAGGGCGGTATTGGCCTTCCTGGAGTTGTCTTCAATGTTTCGCTTCCAGTCCAGTTTCTTGTCCAGAATAACTCCAAGGTATTTGACCTCGGTTGAGAGCGTAAGTGCCACCCCGTTTAGGGTGGGAGGTTTAAATAAGGGAGGTTTATACTTCCTTGTGAAAAGTACCATTTCTGTCTTGGCAGGATTGACACTAAGTCCACATTCCTTGGACCAGATGTTTACCAGACCGAGTGCGTTTTGCAATAACTCACTCAGGACCTGAAGATGTTTGCCTGTTGAAACGATTGCTATGTCATCGGCGTACGCTATGACTTGACAACCAGTGCTCTTTAGGCTTAGGAGTATGGTGTTCATTGTTAGATTCCAGAGTAGAGGGGAGAGAACGCCCCCTTGGGGATGCCTCTGGTCACATACTTTGTAATGGAACCCTCCCGCAGTTCTGATAGAATTGTTCTCTTTCCGAGAAGGAGCTCAACAAAATCCACCAGACCTCGCTGTACCCCCGCCATGAGAAGGGAGTTAACAACAGACTTCGGGTAGAGGTTGTTGAAAGCAACCTCGATATCGAGAAAAACTCCGAGCGTATATTTCTTAAAGGCCAATCCTTTTTCAATCGTCGCTACGATTTCATGGAGGGCGGTCTCCACGGATTTCCCCTTGGAATATGAAATCGCAGGAATCCACCTCTGGGGTTTCTTTTTGACCTTCGGGAGGGTGCTTGCATTACAGGCATTTGTCACAAAGTTCACTGCTTCATCAATTTTTGACGATGAGTCCAGCTCACTGAGAGAAACAACCTTCATATTAGAGAGACTAGCTTCATCAGATCTTAACGATAAGCAGGACTTATCGTGAGAAGCGTATCTGTGTAGAGAGGCCGACAGCGTATGTTTATACTTTGCCCAGTCGGTTCGATTCTTGTTCCTGTATGCTGTTAAAGGAGCAGGATCAAAATTGAGCTTATAACTACTGTAGAGATGGTCAGAAAAAGAGTGTTCTTTGGACACCTGCCAGTCCCTTATCTGATCAGGCAAACCGCTCGAAACAAGGGTGATGTCCAGAACTTCGCTTCTAACAGAGGTCACAAAAGTGGGGCCGCACCCGCGGTTACATAAAGTAAGATTATATAAAAGAACAAAGTCAAGTAAACGCTCACCTCGAGAGTTGGTGTCGCTTCAGCCCCAGATCGTGTTATGCGAATTAGAGTCTGCCCCCATTTTGACCGGGAGTTTCCTGCGATTTGCTTCCTTCACAGCTTCTTCCGGTCTGTAGGGTGGAAAAACATTGCTGTCGTGGGCCATGTAGATTGTTACCAGCCAGATCACGTTCTCCTTCAGTTGGACGCTGATGCAGACAGTGTCCTCGTCGCTGTATTTGGAGAGTAAAAAATAAGAATATACTTTTTTAATCAGAACGCAAGCTTTGATCCTACCTGCTACTGGAGCTGTTACAACCTAGTAAGCATCACAGTTCAGTCCGCAAACCTTGTTTCTGACGATCCAAGGCTCTTGGACTAGAATCAAGTCCTCAGCTTTATTGCTGAGGCGAAGAAGAAGGACAGCCGAGGCTGCCTTGGAATGGTGCAGATTAAGTTGTAGGATCTGCACCATCCTCAGGTGATGTCTATCGCTTCTAGCTCCTCCCGTTCGGCGGCGGCAATGACTGTGACGTCATTATCCTCCTCCTCCGGTTCGGAGTCCAGAAGCTGGTCCTCGTTCAGCATTGCCCACCGGCTGTATACCGACCCTACATAGGCAGATACTGAGCTCGTGTCTCTCTCAGTATCTGACGCGGTATCGGGTACACCCGTTGGTAGGTCCCCAGGCCCACTCGTGGTGTTTCCTGTGGACCCCGCGCTGTCTGCCACCGATACCGACTCGAGGCGCCAGGCCCACTCGAGGCGTTGCCTGTGTTGTTGGCTCCTTCGTCGGTAGAGTTATCGGGAAGGGCGGGCCCGCTCGAGGCGTTTCCGGCCCCCTCCCCTTGTTGGTTCATTTTCTGGTGGATTTTTACCGTGATGGAGTAAAAGCCGTAGCTAATAACCACCACCCCCACCCCACCACAACCCTCGAGGACTGGGACGGAAGCATCGTTGATGACAAAGCCAACAAAACGCTGCTTCCCCTTTGTCTCGCCAACTCGGACTACTCTCCAATCACTTGTGAGCAGTCCAGAATCTCCTCCGGCTTTGATGGTTCAGCTGGGACCCAGGCCCAGGCTCGCGGCCTTTTAGGGATTTCATCCCTATGAACAGCAACTAAGTCTGCCCCGGGCCACAGCTATCCAACCGTAGAGATCGCTTCCTTGTAAAGCCGGGCCGCGTGTTCATCTGCTCATGCCACCAGCTTTACCCGCCCCTGATGCCACCCAGCATCACGACCGACTGGTGCAGGGCCGGGATACTTCTGGAGCATCCCCTTGTAGACCCTGCGTAGACCCATCAGTACGGACTTCCAATTGTCCGTGCTAATGTGGCCGTCTGGATGGTGCTTGTCCAACACTTCCTTGGCGGCCTCACTGAATGGTTTCGTGGTGGACACGGCCATGGACGGACGGTTAGAGGGAGAGGAAGTCCTATGCCTGTTGGATCCACTCGCGGTGTCGTCCAGAGATCGTTGCCTCTTTTGGCCTAGGTCCTTCCGTGGGTTCGCCTTAGTGGATGGTTTGTCCTTACCGCCCTTCGCGGTAGTATCGCTTATCGCTGGCGGCGTAGACTTCCATTGCTCACTTAAGGGAGGCCTCTTGCTCCCCCGTCAGCTGGTCGTGGGGAATGTCACCCAGTCTTTTAATGACCTTAGGGGCTGCCCTTCGGTAGCGTTGTGCCCTGACGGAGAGCGGAATTATTTTCGCTGCTTTGGAGCAGGTCGTTTGCCCCGGTTGTTGGAGTTTTACTCGCAGGAGTAGTCTCCAGCTTGTCCGTGGAGGACTTGTGCTCGGCTACTACCCCACGCGAGTTGGATGTACCCGGGATGGGCGTAGAGAGAGGGGCCGTCCGCAGCTTCCCCACCGGCCTCGACTTTCCCTCGAGGGGTATAGTTCTGCCGGTGCCGCTGGAAGTATGCATTCCCTCTGGGGGCTTAGCACTCCCTCCAGATTATGCGGAGGACCGAATCTGTTTGGGCCGTGTAGGCCCTGTCTTCGGCGCTGTCGATGCGGTTCCGAGATGGTGGTTTGTTGGACTTAACTTCGCCGTGCCCAGCGGCGGCGCTACCCGTGCAGGGATCCGAGGCTTCTTTAGTTGTGTTCATATCATCTGGTTCTTTGGCCTTTTTCTGGTTCTTTTTGCCGGAAAAAGGGAAAGGGAAAGAACGGTCGACCACGGCAGAGCCCCATGGCGCAGCAAGTCCACCGTTACTGCCGGAGGCGGACATTTCACGAAAAATTGGATTCATCGTAATCGTGATAGCCCTGAATATTGTTGACGTCTTCCTTAAAATTCCTCGCGTCCTGTATTTTTTGTTGTATTCGCAGACTTTCCTATATTAATCGCGTTCTATCTCTCTTCTAATATTGTCGTAGTTTCAAATACCGACAGCGCGCTTCGTTGTGCCTATGTATATTTTATTGCATGCTTCGCCAGCTCTACATTTGCACTTGATTTCAAGGACCAAATTTTGATGTTTTGTTCAATTCGTCTTTTGTTTTGCCAAAAATTCTGTTAATCGTTCTATGTATGTGGTTTCTGTGCTATGCGGGGAGCGACGATGCGTGACGCAAGCAAATTAAAAAAATAACGAATTTGGCAGAAAAAATCTGCATAAGTTTAAAAACTGCAGGCGCATGCGAAAAATGTATATGCCACTAAACCTTCAAAAATTTAAAGTGTGTTTATCTCGAAGGGCTGTTCAACCAGCTGTTTATTAAAAATCAAATTATAATCTGGAGCTGGTATCCAATTTTGTCGATCTTGGTATCACAATGGATTCCAAACTCAATTTCAACCATCATATTAATGTTACAGTCAATAAAGCCAAAGGCGTTTTTGCATTTGTAAGACGATGGTCAAAACAGTTCAAAGATCCTTATGTAACAAAAGCTCTTTTTACCACTTTAGCTAGACCTATACTAGAATACGGATCTATTTTTTGGGAATCCCCGCTACCAAGCTCATTCAGAAAGGATTGAATCAATTCAAAAATAATTCTTGCTTTTTGCATTTCGTAATTTTAACTGGGATTCAGAATACAATCTCCCCCCTTACACAAGTCGTCTAAAGCTCATAAATTTTCCTACATTCGCAAGTCGTAGACAAATGATATAATATTTATCGTAAAATTAATTACAGGCTTGATTAATAGCCCGGCTCTCCTGGCTGAGGTAAATTTTAATGTTCCCTCTCGAGTGTTAAGACACTTTCGACCTCTATTTTTGAAGCCATGCAAAACTAATTTTGAACTAAACGAGTCATTCCCTGGTTTATGTCAAGATTTCAACTCTCAGTCCAGCACGTCTGACATATCGGACTCGATTTTTACTATAAAGAAAACTATTGTTCTCAATAATCGAAATACAATCTTTGGGATATCCAATCACTCCTGTTTCCACTACTCGGCACTAAAAAATTAAAAAAAAAAAAAAAAAAAAAGTTCCGTACGTCATGCGGACTGCGCCCCTCGTGTCGGTTGGGCGGGAATGGAGGGTAAATTAATTCCTACCAATGCATCTTCATCAACATCAGTTACATGCGATTCAACAATTATTACCAGGATTACCAGCTTAAACATCAGTTAGTCTAGACTTAATTCCCGTAACTTAACTTAACTCAATATTTTGGCCAATCTGTTATATGAGAAACTGTGTTGGCCGTTAGTTAAAACTTAACTTTCCGTAAGAAACTTAAGAACCTGTAAGTTACGGCCTTACGGAAATTGAGAGCGGTGAGAGAATCAGGATTGCCAGATTTTCGTTTTTGTAACTCTCAAAAATAAATGACCGCAAAAATATTAGTTTGCATGAATTTTTTTGATGTGGCATTTTAGGCGGCAAACTGACAAAGAGCTGAAAAGGAAAATACGAAAACGAAATATTCCCGCTTCTGGCTTAAGTTGACGTGTTGAGTAATCAATGACGAATTCTTACGGTAAGTTAAATTAAGTTAAGTCTAGACTAACTGAGCTTTTACCGTTACCCTTCACACAACTCATGCATTTTATTGCTGCTGTTTTGTAGCCCTTTGTCAGATGATTCCCTCCACACTTTACACATATTTTTCCACCTTTACACGCTTCACTCTAATGGTCATACGAATAACATTTCATGCATCGCGATACTGACAAACACTCATGTACTCTACACCTCTGCCATTTGATCTTCAATCTTCCTTCTTCAACATTCTTTGGAACGTCCGCGGATCAGTTTCAAGTACTACCGTATATGTATTCCGACTTTTCTTGTTTAATTAAACCTCGATTTTAGAATCTGCCTTGACTATTTCTAGGTTCTGATTTTTCAGTGCATTTAACAATTCACCATCTTCCATTTTATCGTCAGCATCGTATAATTTCATTTTTGGCCTCTTCAGTTCAGGTATTTTAGCTTCGTATTCTTTCCCCATGTTCTTTATGACTTCATTCCATTTCTTTTTTCCATAGCTATTTTCATACTTTCCATCATTTCGCCCATAATTTTCTTCACGGAAGTATCTACCATATGGACATACTGACCATTGCATACGTCGCACATCCACTTCAGGTTCTCATTCGTGGACACTGTTGTCAACTTGGTGCTTTTCGCACTAAATTAAGCACTAAACAAAATGCGAAAATTTTAGAGTTTAGTGCTTGTTGCGTTTCTCGCATATAGGCCGCTGGGGTGTCGTGGTTAGAAGTGCACAAGCCTTGAAAACAGCTTCCCATAAATTATTGGGCATTCGCACGAGGCGATTTTACAGGCAACAAAAGTTGAATGCGAAGTTGAAGGTGAAAAAGTTGCCATCCCTATTCAGACGAGGCGATTTTCGATTCAACACGAATTGTTATTTACATTTGTGAAAATGAATTTAAATCGCAAAATTTTATCAATCGGCGTAAATTTGGTAAGCCAAGCGTTGGTAGAAGTGCTTTTAGCGAAGCTGAAAAATAAAACAAAAGTAAAAAAGAAAAAAAGTATGTATACAGAATGTAAACAAACACAGGGTTGCAAGGAAAAAAGTTGAACGAGCTCAAAGTTGGCTGGCGACCAACTTTGTTGAAAGCCTGAAAAATCGCGTTGTCAAAATAAAAGTTTTATTTGATTGCCGCTTAAAAATGTTCGTATTTAAATCAAGTGAAAAGTCTTAACAAAATGGATTTTTCCATTATATATACACTACGTACCTATAAGGGAAATATTCAATTCAAATATGCCCGTATTAAAATGAAGCATTTTTCACGTCTCGGATGCTTTTTCATATGTAATTAAGAAAGTATATGTATACAAAGCATGCACAGCGGTGACAACACATACACACATACATGGTATGACATAATGCACTAATCGCGCGCTGTGATGTTGATTCAAACTCAAAATTTGAAAACACCTTTACATGTATGGCTGTAGCTGAGTGTGCAAAGACGCTTGATACACTTGGTTGCGGCCAAGAGGGTCCGGGTTCAATTACCATCAGACGGAACATAAAATAAATTTTTTTCTTCTTAATTACGAAAAAGCATCTGTGCACTTCACAACCACATATTTGATAACGTATATACTCAAATTTAAAACGAGTTGCGTTGGTGCTCTTTCATATGCGTATTTTTTTCAATTTACCACGTTTTTGTTAATTCTAAAAATTTTTTCCCTCAGTGTTGGAATGTGATTTTATGACATTCGATACGATACAAGGGTTCTGGTACTCGATTCCAAAAAATATCGTTTTAAAACTATCGAGTAGAAAATATCGGTATCGAATGCCAAAAGTATCGATATGGTATCGTATCGTATCGAAATTCGTGTCCCTATATAGGGAATGAAATGCTCTACAAAAAAGGTCTCATGTAGTTAATCGATTACTCTTACCATTTAGAAGATATTCACAGCAGAACTCCAATGCCTACTGATTTTACTAGTTTTTTAATAAATATCTCCAATTTATCCATTTAATTAATTAATTTTGAGATAATTTATGATCTATTTCAGAAAAGGAAGGTTTTTATTTAAGGAATATCATCAAACATATCAGCAGAAAAAAATTCTATTTCGCCATATGAAATTTTATAATTCAATACAGTATTGATACAAAAATATATTTTTTCTTTTAGATTAAGGTATAAAAATTGACTTGATTGAAAATTGAATTGACAAAAATTGATAAACTCAAATTCCCATGAATATTTTCAAAATTCATAAATTGAATGGATAAATTGAAAATGTTTATTGAACTATTAAAATCAGGCATTGGGATTCTACTGCGAATATCTTATAAATGGTTAGAGTAATCGATTAACTACATGAGATCATTTTTATAGAGCGTTTGATTTCCTATAGAAATAATTGAAGCTCATTTGAAAATAATTATTTTTTAGTAAGTTACAAAATTCAAAACAAAAAGTTATTTTCCTTAAAATTCTTCAATTTTTGACCTTGAATATCTTTGAAATGGTTAGATTAACGAAAAGAGTATATGAGACCATTTTTGTAGAGCGTTCAATTTTCTATAAATATTGAAGATGCAACTGGTTTAACGATCTATTGGTGATAAGTAGGGCAACCCAAAATATGCTCCTAAAAACAAATCTTAAGCGCCTAAAATATGCCTATAAATTCTAAACATATTGTTATGGGTTACTGTTCAACGCACAAAATATAAATACTTTATTCTTCGGCGTATAGCGCACCCGGTAGCGTACCATAAATTTCACCATCTCATAATTTTTCTAGAGCGTATGGCAACACCAAAACTGCATGGAATGTCTGCCATTTTGCGATAGCTGTGTTCCCTCCGGACGGGTGTCGCTAATTGTCACTAGTTCCTCAGGTCTGTTCGCCTACTTTTTTTGGTTAATAAAAGTTTACCAGCGGAGGCTAGTGATAGTTGGTGACAGCTGCCTGTAACTGTGTCTTCACAGGATGGAATTTATAACTTGACACATCTGTTGGAATGTGGGGCACAATACATATCAGGGCTTATATCTTGGCATCTATTGCGATAACTTGGTAATTTGACAGCTATGTTTCCCTTTGTACTAAAACATTCTGGCGGAAACATTATCGATATTCCGATATAGTATTTGTGCAACCGGTAACTTTTATCCATGGTGAGACGGTGGGGAAAATTTGCTACGGTGTACAAATAAACAGTATCTGGCTGTGCCAAACGAAAAGGAAAAATTTTGACAGTTGGAAAAAAAAACCCACACAAACGCTTGTGCAGAAGTCCTATATGGTGTGTTGCTGAAATTGTTAAATTTACATCTATTTTTATAACTTGCAAGTAACCAACGTTCTTTTGTTTTATCCATTCCATTTTGATTTTCATTTTTTATTACCGCCAACAATATTCTGCCTTATCCTGAGTTTCGCCCAAAATGGTTCATCCGCCCATAGTAAATACATGGAAACCAAAAGTTGAAAAGTGAACCGGTTCGGAAAAAAAATGAAACTCATGATAAGGCTGATTACATTTAGAAGCTGTCAAATTTTACCTAGCACATGAGCTAGATAAAATTCTGACGTTCGTATTCACCACAAAACTGTCAAATTAGTAACCTTTTTTTTCCGAACTGAGACCGAAAGATAGTTCAGCAACTTGTATGCGAAGTCCAGTACACCCTTCAAGTCTGGAGGGGCATTCCACTATGCCGGCTTTTCATTGCGGTTGTGTGTGCTGGACCAGACAGCGACTTTTTTTTGTTTGTTGTATTCGTACCTTATTTTTCGTAGACTTGTGCCTTCCTGATGTCAAGAGGGGGTCAGCATTCCCAATGATCCTTGATAAATATACATATTTCCGCTACATTAAAATTATATCCCCTTGAATTTTTTTTAATTGCACGTATATAACCACGTATATGTAATTAACCAATTTCACATGTTTATTTACTAACACTATTTTGATTGATTTTTTTTTGCTTTTCGCGCATATATTCATATTCAATACGTGGATTGAATACATTTTGATATTTCCGATTTTTTTTTTTTAATTTCCGGTATCAGGCACGGCAGTATCGCGCCACTCGGTTAAATCTTGTGATTTTTTTTTATTTAAAAATTTTTCTCGGACGTTCTTTCGGCTTAAGCTAAGAAAGCAAGCCTAATTTAACTAAGCCAATTTTCCCGGATTTTCGGATTTTGGTTTGAGCTCTGGGAGAGCCAAATCTTCAGCACCTATTCTAGACTTAAAATTAGAACTTGTTTTGACCTCGAGCGTCACATTTCTTAATTTCCCAATTGCAGTTGATCTGCTGTATGGAAGAGCAGCAAAGGCTTACGCGCAGTAGCTCGGTGAGAGGTAGCGGCGTTAAGTCAAGAGGGGCCGGGAGACATAACACTCCTGCTATGCCAGCAACTAATCCTCTGGTGATGCATTCACCTATTGCTGACCATACCGGAGGAGTTCCGGCTCCAATTCCGATGGCCAATCCCGCTCCGGGACTTAAAGTTGATAGCCGTCAAAGTTCAAATTTACTTGACACCTCACCACCTGGGACTTCGGTCCAGAATGTTTCCGCTACCTCCATGAATATGCTCTCGGGAAGACAGGAAAATGATAGGTCTTTGCCAGGGAATACCGGTTTTGGTGAAGGTATTGCAGAAGATAGAAGTAGACGTTCTAATGGCGGAGCGCCTGCAGGTGCTTCATCAGCTCTTACGTACCTCGCAAGAAGAAATGAGAGCTGAAATGAGAACAATGCGGGAAAATATGAACGCATTAAGTGCAGTGGTAACTGCATCTCAAACTGCACTCAATGGCCCTAGGGACTTTGCTTCTATCGGACGCAATCCGACACAAGCCACTTTGAATAGTCGACCAAATTTTACCCTTAATATTGTCATTAAGCCACAGGATGGGAAGGTATCCTATGGCGGCACCGGTAGCGTTTCAGACTTTCTTTTTAAAGTAAATACGTTGTGTGAGCGCACGCAATGTACAGATGAGCAGTTGATGGCAAGTTTCCACCTATTTTTGTCAGGGCGAGCTGAGGAA
Source organism: Rhagoletis zephyria (assembly GCF_001687245.7). NCBI lineage: Eukaryota > Metazoa > Arthropoda > Insecta > Diptera > Tephritidae > Rhagoletis > Rhagoletis zephyria. The sequence continues at coordinate 16,212 of NW_016169471.1, forward strand.
TGGTATTGGTTGTTCACTAAGCAGAATCTAGATGCGACTTATCCCTTCTTGTGCTACTCTATCAAGCGGGAATTCGGCACCTTAAAAAGTTACCATGATGGGGATCTCAATGCGTCGTCAGAAGGCTAATGAATCGTATGATACGTTTCATACAGATATATTAGCCTTGAACGCTAGTCTAAGGGCGCCGATGTCGGATAACCTGTTGATGGACATATTGAAGAGGAACGTTAGCAGCAGCCTGAAGTTGATGCTTTTCAATGCTGGTGCGCAAACCTTACATAACCTACGTGACGTTGCTAGGAAAGGCGAAGAGATCTTGAAGAAGACCAGGAGCCTGGTACCGAACTATTCAGGGCGGCATGTCAACGAAACCTTGGCTATCACACCGGATGAATGGACAGGAGGAATGGATGGAGAAGTTGATCCGCAAGTGGAAGCGCTAAATTTTGAGAGGACTAGGAAACCGGACTACTCAGGAATACAGTGCTGGAACTGTGACAAGATGGGACCCTACCCTAGCCCCCGAAGCAGGGAGTACAGGAGCAGCAGCCACCTGTACTAAACCAAAAAGTAAGTTAGCCTCAGCCAGAACCGTTCGTTTGCATGGAGATGTCAGTAGTTCGGAGAGTAGTACCAGTCCCTCGAGAGTTTCGCCTAGGGTCATCATAACTTTTCCAGATAGTTCCGATAGTTCTGATTCCGAGTGTATGTTTTCTTCTACAGCCAATCCTCTGCAGGGTCGAATTCTTAGGCCTTCACGTAGGGATGTGGCATGCCGGACTCAATTCCCAGTTAGTTTAGAGCAAAGAGAGCAGGATTATAAACGGAAAACGGCGGATATTTTCGAAGAAGAACCAAAACTTGTAGTTTCAGAAAATATTCTTCAGTGTAGGAAAAGATATTCTAGCCGAGTAAATATGCGAAAACTTTTACAAAGCACTAAAATTCTTATAACGCCAGACGAACGACCGCTAGAAAAGATTAAAATACACGATAGTTTCTTAGTGGGTTTATTAGACTCCTGAGCAAACGTTTCCATTCTTGGAAACGGATGCGAAGATTTCCTAAAGAGANTTAGTGGGTTTATTAGACTCCTGAGCAAACGTTTCCATTCTTGGAAACGGATGCGAAGATTTCCTAAAGAG
>NW_016169473.1:0-17358 GCF_001687245.7 Rhagoletis zephyria
GTTTTTATTCTTTTTTATCGCATTGCAGCTAGCTAAGTATTTGGTGCTCATGCACTCCGTGTATCTGTTTGGCGATCTTCTGTGGCTTATCGATGCGCATGCGCACATGTAAATTATTGTAAATAACCAATAGCAATTTGCAATAATTCTTAGAATAGTAATTAGCGTATTATGTGGGGTAAAGTTTCTCAATCTTTTGCATATTTTATTATACAAATTAAAAAAAAAATTGTTTTTGTTGTTACGTTTGCCCTTCGTAAAGACTTTGACATGACAGCGGGAACGGCTGAGCGGTAGGTATGTCACAAATATTGTTTAGGAGAGTTAGTTTTTGATATGCGAAAGTCAAACTAATTTTTCTACTTTTAATTGGAATTCTATAAAAATCCGTAAAATACGAAGAGGAATCTACAGTTGAGCTGTAATGATAACCAAGCAATGAATAATTCCTTGGACTCTCAATTCAGTTGCCTTTCACAGTACTCTCTCCCTCTCTCTCTCTCGTTTAATATTGTCAACTTGCACAATAAGAAAATTTTTAAGATTATAAAATGAATCAGTGGGCATTAAGAATTTTTAAAAATATGGCGTAGATTTTTTAAAAACATATTTTCGTTTATGTTTTCGTTCTGCTCTCTCATGTTCTCTATAAACCAGCTAAGTATGTTAGGATTAAAAAAAACTCTTCAATTGATGCTGCGAGGCTCATGCACCACAAAACTTTTAATTTATTCACAGTCACGTACTGTGGCATATCGACCAAATCAAGCAAAACTCATACACACACAACTGATGTTGACAACAAAGAAACAGAGAATCAAATAGTGAATAGACAATGCATAAAGTGAATTCGAATATACATTCCCACATATACATACATACATATGTGTGTACCTAAACGGTCCAGTCATTTTCGATTTGGATTAATTTTGGTCAATTTTTTTTTTCTTNCTACGAAAAGGGAGCTTACGTGCGAAAACTAGTTTTCTGTGAAAAAGCTGTTAAAAGTAAGCAACTCGTTTCGTCAGTTTCTCATTATCTCGTTAATTGTTCTCCGCGCCGGACGTGCAGTAAGTGTTGTTGTTGGTCCAGTAAGTGTTGTTGTTGGTCGGAATATTATTATAGTTTTATTATTATTATTATTATTAATATTATTATTATTATTATTAATATTATTATTATTTTTAGTACACTTCTAAGCAAGTTAGGATTTTCTGCTTTTCACCACGTCATCCGAATCAACCAAAAAGTGAAAATTGATTTTTTGACACCTAAGCCCCCTTTCCGTAGACCAGGTCACATATAGCGAAGTTTTTCCAAAAGAAACAAATGTATACAAACAAATTTTGGAAATTTTGGATTTTTGTTACACCACGAAGAAGATTTTCAAATGCAAGCCTAATAATATTTTTTTTTAAACTCTCATAGGAAGAGACCAAGTGCTGGTTTAGGTGCAACAAGATTCGATGAGTTTAGGTATAAGAATAAAAACTGTATCGTAATTATGATCGATTTTCGAGTTTTTCGATAGAAAAGGAATTAAAAAATTAAAAAAAAAAATTATTTTGATTATTAATGTTTTAATGAAATGAAAATCTTATTGGAACTGATATTGTTTTTACTTCTTTCAGATGAATGTCAATATAAGGAAAAATAGTGAAAAACACGACTTATGTAATTAAATTCCTATTCAGTTTGCACTTGAATTGTTACCAAAAAAAATAAAAAAAAACACAGCTTCGATTAAATTGTAAATCTTACCTTCCTATGTCTTAAATTAAATTCTGATTGCTCAAAATTCCAAAATTTAGTCTAATTTAGTTTAGCAGAAATGAAGTTATTTTCCATCATGAAAATGACAGCCGAACCATCCTTTTTTGATGTCCCGAAACAAATGTACTTGCTAATTAATTTTTAAAGTATTCACCATCTGACTTCTGTTTGTTTCGGTCCCTTTAAAACTCTCTTTATGTTAAAAAACATTCATTGACCCAAGAGGCGCTGAAAACCAATTAGCCAAGTTCTTCGTCGATAAACCACAGAAGTTCTACACCAACTGAGTTATAAAGCTGTCGGAAAAATGGCAAAAGACCATTTAAAATAAGGGATTAAAATTAATTTACAATAAATAATTTTTTTTTTTTGAAAATTGTACGTGGACACTTTTCAAATTACCCAACATATTTATCTCCAACGAACACCTAATTTTTCCTATACGGGAATATTCCCGTAATAATAAGTTGCTCTTGCAAAAAGAAACTCAGAGTGGAGAAATATATTTACATATTAAAAAACCGTAACTTGATGACCATTGCAAAAATAAGTATTTGGAAAGCTTTTAAATAAGTTATTTTCTCAAATTTATGAGAGTACTCTATTTCTAAGCAGGGTAATTAAAATTGCTAACGACACTCAATAGTAATTAGTATATTTATATAATTTATGTTAAAATTTAAGATAAATGCATTTGGTAATAAAAATTCCGTTTAATTTTTATGAACTGTTTATTTATGCTCATAAAATAAATTTGCTCCTGCAACTATACATGTGGCCCTTTTATAGCAAATTGTATGCAACATACATAATTTAACTACTTTACCAACATACTCTCGGCACTCAATATCTCATCAAAATGTTTCTTTTAACGTCTTTGCTGTTTAAATTATTTTTCAGAGAAAAGCAAAAATATTTTTAGAGGGTTTTAGCTCAGATGGTAAGCTATGCCCTCGCTGAGACTTGGATATGTTTTGTATGTAATTCCTTTTATATTTAAATTGCAAATGTTTTCCTTTACATTTTACTTACTACTTATGTACATATGTATGCAGTTTCTTCTCATCTTCATTCTTCTGCGGTTAAATATGCATTTTCTTTATTCTATTTATTGTATGTTCTTCTTGCACAGCAAGTGTGGGAGTCAATCGCCAGCAAATAAAACTGACTAACTGGAAACGTGCATACTTCATGAACTTTCTCGTCTGCATTTCAAGAATGCATCAGAATGGTGAAGCACACTTGGGACAAATAAAACCCTTTTGGCAGAAAAATATTACCGACGGGAAATGAAGGAAGATTCAGATGCGCGAAGCTTAGAAATACTTTTGTATATTTCAGTTAGATGAGCAAGAAATAATGGAATCTCATATTTTTTTATATCTAAGTTGTGATTTCCTGCGGTGATAATCGAACTTCTATGGTTGTAGTTACATTTGCTTGACTATACTCGAATCCTGCCTTTGCGTCCCCGTTGCAGGGGTAACGAAACCTTTGGTCCAATCCAAAATATATTCCACGTAAAGAAGAGTTCCAATAAAAAGGACTACATTGCCTTTACTGAAACCACCGTCGTTTGGTGACAATTACGGCAAAAGCTAAAAAGATTTAAGGATATGCCGTTGCCAGTCTGATAGATGTTCTTGTGTAGGCATGGAACTTGCGACGTTACTGCAGCTGCCACCCTCGAAAAATAAAATCGATCATCGATCGAACAGAGAAACCAAATCGTTAAAGTTGTGATAGAAGAATTTATCAATCCTATGGGGCCTATCATTGGCTCGTACCAACGTCTTGTTTAAGCGAAAATACGCACGTGCCTCTGGGCAACAAAAAATTTCCATCCCGAAACGCAAGAAAAGCTCTACATCGAAAACCTACAATCACAACTATTTAACTGCAAAAATCTCCGCTAAACGATTCCATCACCTGATCTCTGAAAGAAATCTTGAACAACGTGACTTTATACCAAAAAATGTTGGGAACAGCCTCGATCTAACTACCTTTAACCGGCTAAGTGACTAGGTTCAGGGCTCGTGATGCTAATATGTAGGAGAGGGAAAACAATAGGACGGAATCTATATAACCGAATACTGGAAAGAGCACAAATGATACTTAAACTGTGGTCGGGTCATCATTAGACTGGTTCTCGCTTCGTGTCTTTCAAAAATGTTCTCATAAGAGTTGGTTTTTCACCCATAAACGATTAATTGGTTTTAACCAGGTCCATAGCTGCGAGCTAAACTGCAACCTGTGCCCCTGTTCACAACACAATTGTGTTGAGCTTGTTCTGTGGTGCCGGCTCAATAGCTCCACCGCCAACGCGGCGAAAACAAAAAACTGGTAATTTTCCATTGTCGCCTTACAGTGCATTTTTCATGTCGTCTCCACCTTCATTCCTCATTGTTATTGGTCCGAGTCGTTTTGGCGTGAGCACGCTCCAACTCGTTTAGGAATCTTTGTTGCTTCCAGTAGACGACAAAAGATAAGCGACTTACTAAAGTTTAGTTTTCCAGACCAGCGCAGATTCTTGTAACAAAAACTTCACCAACGTACATATGTATGACCGAAGTCTAGAACATAGTTAAGTTTTGAAGGGAATCCTACTTTTCCAGGTTGGTTAATAGTAGCCGCACTGAAAGTAGCGAAGAATATGTAAAGCCCCCCAATTGAGGACTCGATATCTCACCGCCCGAATATATCGAGGTAAAAATATTAACTATCTGCTGGATCTGGTAATAAGAATAGTAGTAGTAGAAAAGCCCAAACTAAGCGTCAAAGAGCTGATTTGGCTTTATCAGCGTGGCTTTCGACCGTGTAAATGAACCCTAGGGCAGGTATTCACCAAACGACAAATTTTTTAAGGGATTGCAGAAATAAATCGCTTTTTTAGAAGTAATATATGCTGGAATATAACGGTGATATCGACACTACTGGTCATAAGCCCGCTCCCTTTGGTTTTTGCCTAGAAGTAAACGAGGACAAGGTGAAGTATCTGGAAATCAGTATCGGCGCTAATGTAGGTCTTGCTAGCATGTGCAATGTACTCTAGAATAATTAGGCTCGAAACTTGTTACTCGGGGCATTTTGCGGTCGCTAATTTTGAATCTGACCAAGAATTTTCAAGCTTCGAAATGGCGTAACCAACATGAATCCTCGTGGTCGTAACCAGCGACCCCAAAAACCACCGAGTAACAAATTTCATGCGAATCCAATCGTTTTTTAAAACTTTGTCCGCCATTGTGGATCCGCCGTATTGAATTTCAACCACTCACGATTTCAAATAAAATTTACCGAATTTTCAAGACTAAACCCCATTTTTTTAACCCGAACCAATTTTGTACAGAGGACAGCTTCAGTTGACGAAGAGCGCCACACATTTTTTTTTTGTGGTATATAAAAACCAACCTTAATCAGGAGCGGAATTGAAAACCTCTTATTTCTGAAGAATTTTAAATAAAAGTTAAATTAAATTCAATGGCAGCACAATAAGATCGAATAGCGATTGTCCACTTTACGGAGAGAAACTTTTCCGTCTGTTGATTATGTTGTTGCACTCATAGAAGAAGATGTTTTCACAGCGTTGATTGTCGCTAGTGCAGCAATTTTTGTTGTTTCTGCCACTGACACTTTTGGACACTATTCAATAAATGTTAATGTTGCCGATGACACCTGAGCGCGATTGAAGAGGGCAAAGTGTCCTTTTTCTTCATTTTTTTCACATCTTTGCATACTTTAAGCGAATGGGCAATGTTTAAACTACTGTTGTTGCCACACTGGACACTTAGCTTTTTCCTCAACTTATGTTTTTTTTTTTTTCATTCTACTCGGAAAATCTTGTAGCTACTTCAGTAGCCACTTAACTTTTATTGCTACTGCTACCAACTCCAACACCAACTCCAACTCCAATTCGCGCTGTTGTACTCGTCAACATTTTTATATTTATTTTTATTATGCTTTTTTATTTGGGCTTTCGTCACTGCCAAATTGGCAATATTCTGGCACTGCCACCGGCACTATTGCTGTGGCAAGGAAAATAAGGAATATAAAAAAAAAAAAACAGAAAATATGCCAACACTTGAATAATCAAAGTGTGAAAAAATGCAAATTCTCAATTAAAAAAATAAAATAAACTAGCCAAAATAAAAACAAATCTGCAGCAAAAGCTAGCAGTTGCCACCTAATAATCAATCGGTGATGATGAAAATTGTAAAGCGTGAGCAATTGCGGGTGTTATTTGCTTGTGTTTTTTTTTTTTTTTTTTGTTGCTGACGATTTTTATTTTTATTACCTATGCAGCAACTTCATTGTCACTTTAATCTGTACAGTTTTGGCAATTCTTTTTTGTGTTTTGTTTACTTGATGAGCTAAATTGTGCTGTTCATTGATTTGGTATTTTGCACCGATAATTGAGTGCAGCAGGCATCCAAGAAACGGCATAAAAAATGTGCACGATGAGGAACGACAAAATTAGGTTTAAAATAAGAGAAAAAATAAGATCGACATTATTATTTCGACGGCAGCTCTGCCGAAGTTTTACTTAAATACCAGCAGCACAGTTTTGCACAACAACAAGATCATCCAATGACTCCGTTCTCAGGCCAATTTTATAGTCAATCGAAAAAAGTGGTTCAATTCAATCATCATAGAACGCTTTATACTCCTATTTTTAACAATTTTTGCGCTGATGGCATTTTGCGATTTCCGAATTTTCTGAGTATTTTTCTCATCACTATTTTAGTGTGCAAAAAAAACAAATACAATGGCTAATTTTTTATGCTTGGCACTAAAGGACAGATTCAAGAACATATTACTATACATCCAACCGTTTCGTCAAATCTATGGAACTCCAGCTTGTCACAAATAAATGCGGTTTACGGAAAAGCGGTTTAATGGTAGGGGAAGTTACATCTATTTCAAACCACTACACTATAAACCAGCAGCTAATTAAAATTACCCGAAATATATTTCTTAAATTGATTGAGTGGAGTAGACTATCTAATTTTGGACCCAATTTTCAAATAAATTGATTAATTATTTAATTTCTGCCAGATGCTCAAACTTTGAAATTGTTTGAAAATCACGTTCCACCTACTTTTTTTTGTATGTACGCTGCCGGAAAAAAGTTTTGGCACAGCAAATTTTTCAGAATATAGGCAACAATTTTTATTCCAATATTTTTCCGCCAATTCAGCAAATTTTTATGCAAATTTTCAACTTTTTAACCAGATATTCTACTAAAAAATACAAGTTTGGAGTTAGTAAAAAATCGCATTGATTTTTGAGAGTTTTTTTGTTGAAGGTGTTTTGCATTTTTTCAATATAAAGTATTTTCGAATTTTTTTTTTGTATACAAGAGACTGCGTGAAAAAAATTGCCAACATTCAACGGTAATTCCTAGCTACTTAATACTTGTACTTTATTATAATAAAACTGATTCTAAAAAATTTGATTGAAAAGTTAAAAAATTTACGTGAAAATTTACCGAATTTTCGTCAGTTTTGCCCAAAGTTTGGAATTACATTTTTATGTGGTTTGTTGTAGAATGAATCATATTTTTATAAAAAATTGGCGGAAAAGTATTAAAATAAAAATTGTTGCATATATTGTGAAAAATTTGCTGTGCCCGTACTTTTTGCCGGCAGTGTATATTTTTTAAATGTTTCATATGTCTCATTCTTTATCTGTAAATTCCACATCGAGGATTTCGTTTTCTGATTCCTTTTATTTTCAGATTCGGAAGAACAACAATACCTTGAAACAACTTCGTGTTTAATGGTTACTGTGCTGAAAATAAAAAAGTGTCATTAAATTTGGCAGAGTTCTAATAACTTTTTTTATTTTAAATTTCCCAAAACTAACTTGCCTGCCGAGGAGCGATCGGTTTTAGAAAACTATGTTTTTCTTTATTTCGAAAAAAATGCTTTTATGTTACTACACACCTCTAACCACCCATTGATGTCATATTAATAAAATCAGTAATGAGAAAATTATGTAATAGATTTTCTTAAGTAATAAAAAATTTAAAACTCTACAATTAAGTATCAGAAGTGGAATATTATTAATTAATTTAATATTTTTTATTACTTTTATTACTAACTCTGTGTGTTTATCTTCCTCCATCACCTCTCAATTAACCTCATTTTTCCGCAACGCTTACGTAATAGAGTCACAAAAACTGTCAACGCTGTGCAACGCTGTGCTAAATTGCATCGCTAGCTGCTAAATTAAATGCTATTTTGGCGGCGCAATAGCGATAAAAAATCAAAAGTTGCTGCAGTTACTGGTAATAAGCTAAATCGCTTTTAATTGACGCTCAGCTTGTGGGTGATGATTTGGGCTAAAGTTTTGTATTCAAGAAAATCAGCTGAAAATTCATTTTATTACCTAGACGCCTATTGAACATTATAAAACGAGGCTTAAGTAAATACCTGTTTGCGAACTTCGCATTATTTTCCTTATTAACTCTAAGTTGCGTTCGCTTCAAATTAAAATCTAGTTATTAACTGAACTTTAAAATAGAAATAAATGTATTTTTTGTATGCCCTCAAAAAAATTCGTCGTAAATGAACATAATTTACCCAATATTTCACATCTCGCTTACCATTCTACGAAAAAAACAAAACATAATAACGGATTTAGTGAGTTTAGCCACATATGTAGATGACAGCCCATCAACTCAACCATTCAGCGCAGCTCATCTCTTCACCACTAAGCAAACCAATATTGCATTTGTTGACATTTCCGTCAGTTGCGGTCGTCGTTGTTGAAATTAATTAAGCAGCGCTGACCTGCCAAGTTAACACAGCCGCAGGCGTGCAATTGATTTGCTATACCGTTCAACGGCCAGCACCACACACAGCTAGCTGCCTTAGTAGCTATGCATTTTTTTTTTTTTTTTACATACATATGTATGTATGTATGTAAATGCATGCTAAAGGAGGAGAACGGGTGAGGTCAGTTGACGTGTTCGGAGAACAGGTGAGTGGTTAGTGCAGATGATGCGCATTTAGATAAATGCATATAAAAAATTATGCAAATGAATGCAAAAGTAAACAAAGCGACACGGCTAAGTAGTAGAAAAAAATACCAAAACAAATAGTGATGAAAAAACAAAACTGCAGAAAAAAAAATGTAGTTGGTATCACGGACGAACTTGGTGGCTGCCTAGTTTTGCGTTCAAGTTGTTGATGGCTGCTAAAGCTAATATATAAAAATTAATATTCATTTAAAAAACAATCGGCCGGCGCATAGTTGTTTGCCTTGCTCGCTAGTAGCTAATGCCATTTTTTTATTTTATTTTTTTGTTATTGGTAGTATTGTTAATTTTATTATTTTTGTATGCTGTTGGACGCCATTTTTTCACATTCAAGTGCGGCAGTCAGTGGTTGGTTCGTATTAGTCTGAGCTAAGTATTTCTACAAAATTGAGCATCATTTTTTTGTCTCTAAGAAAAAAATTTGAGAAAATAATTGCATATTTCTATATTTGTGTACCACTTAGCAGACCTATATTGATCCACAAGCAAATTGGGATACAAAGACCCTAAGCAGAGGAGTGGAAAGTCACCAGATGAGCATACATGCAATAACATGGAATATATTAGCTCCGATCCCCTCAAATCCCTTCAAAAATAACTCCTCCAACTGAGGTATATTATGCGTGGAGAACGCTGCCCCTTCAATAGAAGGGAAATCTTCAGATCAACCGAAGTCATACCAACCGATTAGCCTTATATGTTTTCTACTATCTATGGGAACTTTCGTAGGTGGGTATATAAGATAGGATTTTTTTGGGATGAATCCTGAATCGATCTAAATAGCAGGAAGTTCAAGCGTCCACGTCTTTTGAGTTTCACACGGAAAGTTGAAAACGAAAAGCTCAAAAGTGCACGAAGAACAAACAGTTGGCTATAGGCTGCTGCCTGTAATTAGAGAGTGCAATTAATAATAATCGATTAACCCTCAGCTCCCCATCATGGGTAAAATTTGCCCATGCAAAGTTGATTTTATCATTAGTTTGTTAAACAATCAATAAAAAATTTAATAAAAATTCACAAAATATTAAAAATATTTTAAACGCATTATAAATCTAAAATTAATAAGAAAATGTCACTAACGAAAGCTTTTTAAACCTACTTTACATTTTATGGATACGGCCATTATTATCCCACTGCTCTCTTGTTTCACTTTGTGCTTCGCCAAATTATATTTTTTTACAAAAATGTATATAAAGTAATGAACGCCTCATTCATTTGTTTTCGTTTGAATCAAACATTTGAAATTTTTTGTTTAGAAAATGATACGAAAATGTCATGATTTTCGATTCGTACGGAAACAAGCATACGTCACGATATATCGACTGCTGAGTGGAAGATCGACCTATCTCGGCAGCCAGTTCGAAAACGCCCTATCTCAAAAAACTTTTCAAAAACGCCCTATTTCAGAATTTTATTGAAAAAACTCTATCTCAGAATTTAGTTGAAGAAGTTTGAAATGACAAACAATACTGAAAATCAAATTGAGAAATAAGATTTTCTCAAGCGTTTGAAAACTTTTGATCCAGTGTTTGTTGGGATAGCAGTTTGTATCTCGTTGATAAGTATTTTGTATCTGCTTTTTCACCAGTTTCAAAGAAGAATTGACATTTACTGCCATTTTCCAAAATTATACCATCTTCTGATGAGGTGATGACTTTTGCGCCACCTTGTAACAAGTTTTGCATAAATTAATTTTACAACAAAATTCGCAAGCTAGACTTTTCTAGGGTACCGCAACTACGGTCCAAAAATTCAAATTCGAACCTCTAGAAAAACTTACCTTGAATCTCACTCCAATACTAAGCTGCATAGTAGAAAAAGCATTAATTTACAATCAAGCGCTTTAAAAAGCATCTCAGCTTGAAGAACAATAAGAACACTGTCAGACTATACCAGCAAATCATGATTTTACCTAACATATTTTGGTATGAAAATTTGCAAGCTACACTTTTATTATGATTTTGACATCAATAGTACAAGATTTGCATAACATTATTGAATGCAAATGTCATCATTTAAATTGTTGCAAAGCAGCCAATCGAGGCGGTTCCAGCGCATCCGAGAGCAGCTTGCGTAGTAAGTTAAAGTGTCCAGTTTAGTTGTAGTTTAACAAGAACTACTTTTTTGCAACATTTTATTAATCAATATTATACACAATACGTGTATTAGATTTGCATGTGTATGCTACGCAAGTTAAATGTACCGCTATCACAACGCAATCAGGCTGGCCCCCTTTTGGGAGTGCAACCAGCGAGCTGAACACTAATGGCGCGCAGCGTATCGCACACAATGTGCAAACAAAAAAAAACATAAAATAATACAACAACAAAAATGTTAAAGAGAAAAAATAAAATAAACAAGTAAAAAAGTCCAAGTTCAGACGGAGCTGAACCTTTCCGAAAACAACCGCTACATGGTAAGCCGGGGTGATTTTTCTCCTATTTTAAACCTCTTCGATAGAACGTTCAGATAGACATAATGAGACATTTTCCAAAATTCCATAATAATGTTACTTTTTTTCAAGGCACTGTTGTTGTGTCCTTAAATTTCGCGATATCGAAGTTTCAAGCATTTCTGAAATTTACCGTTATATGAAAAATGGGACGTAATTTTACTCCAATTGCAATAATTTTCAACGCTTTCCTTTAATGTCGCAAGCACTATAGCCATACCGAGTTTGGTACATATTCGTCGAGCGGTTACCGAGATACATAGATGTGATCATAAGTGGGCGGAGCCACGCCCATTATCAAAATTTTATCATTAACGTATTTTTTTGCTAAAGAATTATTGCAAGCATCAATTTTGAATTAATTAACTTCAGTATTTACTGATTTAACTACGATTTCGCATTTCTCTAAATTACCGTTATATGGGAGGTGGGCGTGGTTGTTGTCCGATTTTGAAAATTTTCAGCTGTTTGGTATTTCGTACCAAGGCAAATAACTGTATCAAGTTATACACATGTCATCATAAGTGGGCGCGGCTACGCCCATTCTCCAGAAATTTATAATATTCTTATTATTCGTCTAAAAATCATTGTAAATATCAATTTTGTGTGAATAAGTTTCAATAACTACAATATCGCAGTTTTCGTATTTCTGAAAATTACCGTTATACGGCAGGTGGGCGTGATTATCTCAATTTTTACTCGAGTTATCGTGTGCGCAGTCGAACTGGCGGACGAACGGATGGACAGTCAACGCTTAATCGAATCCTTTTTTCCATCCTGTCATTTATATATACGTTTATCTATATATATCTCAATTCGTTTTCCCTGTTACAAACCACCGCTATGTGAACAAAGTTATAATACCCTTGAGCACAAGTGCGCTCGGGTATAAGAAAAACAAACCAACTTGATGTGCGCCCATTGCTTGGAGAGCCGCCGATCAAGCGGCCAAATGTTGTAGTATCTAGCAACACCTGTTAGAAGACACATCCAGCGCTAAGCGAGATCTGCATTAACTTATTGCACAAGATATATGTATGTATGTATGCACAAATTCCCTAGTCAGTGTTGCCACCAAAATGCCTACCAAATCGATTTCCAAACTGCCAACATTTTTTTTTGTAATAAGACTATAATTTTTGTTGTAGTTTTTGCTTTGTTTGCATTCGTGGTTCTTTGTTTTATTAAAAGACGTCAAGTTCACACAGAAAAGTGAAATAAATTCGCAGAGTTTCCCTAAAATATATCTGCTCTAAAAAGCGAGTTCTTTTTTTATCCCACCCGTGACAGAAGATTTTTTCCATATGAAAGTAAGCTTGAAATTTTTTCGTATTTTTTAATAACTGATATTGTAGTCAATAAAGTGTAGCTTTATCAAAATATAGAATCGTTGAGTACTTTATACTTAAATTTAAACAAGAATGAAATTTTTTTTGTACAAATGTCCAGCCGGTGACGGTGGAATCGCCCATTAGTGATAAAATTTTAATGCTCAATTTGGTTGCATTTTCAAAACATTTTTTCCTACCAAAAGTTTCATCTAACCAACCAAGCTACCAACGTAGAATGAAGCTACCAATTTTGGTTCAATTCGGCCGAAACGGCAATGCTGGTGCTATTAAATATGTATTAGTATGTGTTTGCGCTGATCTGCTTATGCACCTGCAAGTGTGTGCGCACATATGCATATGTATATATGTGTAAGTGTTGTGTGAAATCAAGCTGCAAGTTTATTGGTCAATCAAAATATTTGAAGCGTACCGGACTGCAGCAGATCGAGCTTAGGTGAGAAATGTGAACGTAACGCTAAAACCGCAACGCAAAACCCGCACAGTAAGTAAATAAAAGTGCAAAAAGTAGAAGAAATAAATTGACTTAAAGCAAAACAAAAATGTCAGCCATACATTAGCAGCAAAAACAAAAAAAAAAAAACAAGCAACAAAAACTACTGCAAACAACGCAGGTTCACAACCGCAAAATATGGACGGACTTGGCGAATGGCAATCAAAGCAAATGGATTAGAAAATATCAAATAACGCAAGCACAAACACATACATACATATATGCATATCTAGTCATAGGGATATCTACTCGTTTGTAGGTGCACATACATATGTATGTACATACCAGTGAAGCCTTTGACAACATACACACGTACATACATATTATGTAGGTTTGCATTAGTATGCGTTAAAAAATCACATAAATCAACGCGCACATTTTCTATATATATAAATATATATTCACACATACTCGTACATACATACATATGTATGTATATACACCGATTTGTATACTGCCCAGCAAGTTGGGTGGGTAGCGACTCATTTGCTGATCTGGTTGGCTGTTCGAACGCTTGGCCAGTCGAACGCTCGTTGCGGATTGGACCAAACTGGACGACGGAATTAATATAAAAACCAAGATGTTTGACGAGCTTGATATCTGATTGCATTATGTAGCTGAAATTAAGTGAAATATATATGTATGCATATATAGCAATGCAGGCTAAAGCAGAGCGGCGAGTGCCGCACACACCGACAGCTCTGTGTAAGTTGTGACATCGATCGCATCGAAGCGGTTTTAAGCCAGATTTGCGTGGTTAGTTTTTATTGCTGTTGTGCAGTTGCTGTGTCATTGCGCGTTTTTCATAAGGCTTAGTATTTTTTTTTTTTTTTCAAAGCAAAAAAACATGCTAGTAGTGCGAGTTTGTGCCACACAGTTTCCACCAGCGCAATGGCTGCCACAACGGCGAGCACAAATGCATAGCCATTGGCCAACTGATTGCTGGCTGGTTAAATGCAAATAATGTTAGTGATCTTTTTCTAGCGCTGACGAGTTTTAAATCTTATCATTACAGTTGTGGATAATAGCTCATAATTTTACAGTTAATGTTGGTTATTAATAGAATAGGCGCAGCAAAATGGAGAGGATGATCAACAGATATCGAATTAAGAAAAAGCGACATATGTATGCAAGTGGGCGCTTCATTTATGAAACTTTTACAAAGTTGTAAAATAATGTGAGGCGTGGAAATGCAGTTTGCGCTAATTGCAGTGACAGTTTGCTTTTCGATAATAGACGACTAAGTTAAGTGTGGTTGGGTTAAGCTAGGGGCACATTTAAACCATGATTTTTATGATAAAAATATTTCTATCAAGACATGATTGGGTAACTGCAACCAATTGATACAACTATAACCCCATCATGTGTTGAGAGAAATACGCATATTAAGCTGACTCTTTTCTGGGTATACCTCTAAGAATAGTAAATGTTAAGCCATAGCAAAAACCGTTTTTTTGGACAGAGCGAAGATTCTTAGGCGGCAGAATCGGTCTCGGAAAAAGATGATTTCGAAAGAGTGATCCATATAGTAATTTATTTTTATTTTTTCGAAACGGGCTGCCACCTGATAAAAAACTTAATTCAAATTATTTAATGTCATTAGAGCACCCGTTCGATCGATTTTCAAAACGATGTGCAATAAGGTTTTATTTTTTCGAAAAGGGTTGCCACCTTTTAAAAAATTGTATTCAAGTTATTAAAAATAATAAATCAACTATTCCTTTATGAGCATCAATCGAAATGGGTTTGAGGTCTTTATTTCTAACTAAATGTATGAGGGTTGCCATCTATAAAAAATAAATTTCAATTTGTCAGAAGAAAACGCTTTAAGGAGGTAGTAGTTAAAAATATACTGCAAAAGGTTGCCACCTGTTTTAAGAGTCGAATTTAAGTAACATATACCCAAGTTATGTGAAATAAAAAATTATGGGTGTCAAAAAAACGAATGTTAAGAAATCTTTAGTTTGAACATATATACATTTTTGACCTTTTTAATAGGGTTGCCACCTATTGAAAAAGTTAGATTAAAATTATTTATTAAGATGATAATGAATTATTAAAACTTTGGAATGAAGCGAAAGGGGTTTGAAAATGTTTTATTTCTAAACTAAGCTTAGGATAGTTGCACCGTGTTTAAAAAATCATAGTGAACATAATTCATCAGTTAATTGCAATATGGTTCACAATGCCAGACAAAAGGGAATGTTGCCCTTCCCCGGTGCAAAATGTGCTTGATGTTATACTAAACCCTGCAAAAAGGCATATTTTTGCCTATTTGTCCTTGTCTATCTTACGCATTTCATAATATTGTCGTTCTAAACAACCATCTGATTTACAGAGCAGCCATCATCCCTGACAAAGCTTCACAGGGCAGAGAATGTGCCTTTTTTGCTTTACAAGAGTGTGACATTTTAAGAAACGAACCCACAATTTTCACACCCTTTGCCTTTAAATTAGAATCGAACACGAAGAGGGAAAGGGGCAATCAAAAGGTAACATTTTTTGGTAGAAACGAAATCACCATTAGGCACAAACCGTGCATAGAATCTCTATCTGGAACACATCAAGAGCCGCCTCATCACCTGATGTCATCGTGTACCGTAATATCATAACCACCAGCTTCATTTTCTCAAAGCTTTAAATCAAAATTTACTTACTTACGTAAAACTTTTTCAGCCAGTTAGTGTGGGCTCGAGTTACCAAAGAAATTTTACTTGATCCTTTCTTAGTGATAAAAAAAACAAAAATTACATTTAAAAAAAAAACTCACACCTCATTCTCATTGCTGTTTACATATCATCACATGTAATACCAAATTGCTTATCGAACGTCATAAAAAATCATTTTTAATCTCGCGCACATTATAGCAAATACAAAATGAAGCTTATGAGAATCGTGCCGACAGCCTGCTGTGAATTTAAGTTACATTTGTGTGGAGTACATATGTAAGCAACTCGATAATGGCGAAGCAGCCAGAGAGTAGACAAAAAAAGGTAACAATGTTGCTGGGGCATAGAGGGAAAGCATGTGGTGAGAAGGCATCTAGATAGCAGAAGAAAACAAAAACAAAAACATTAAACAAAAATTCTGAAAATAGTGCAAAGCTATACATAAAGCAGAGTAAAGCCACCGGACAGGGGAAGAGAGCATGCGAGCAGTGGGCGATAGCTTGCGAGCTATGAATAAGCATTCATTCATTGTAGACTTTTCGAACTTCTACACTCACACGCCTGGATGTATGTATCTACGATTTTTTCTCGTCACTCATTCCTAGCCACATTCGATTATTAGCTTCACCTTTGATTGCATATTGGCGCAAGTGCATTATTAAACTGACCCAGCAAGCGTTGCAAGTTGACCTCTAATAAATGTTCACATGCGGCAACACCTACAGCGTGAGATGCTATATGCATATGTACGTTAGGGTGCTTCTTAAAATGTCAAAATCTAAATTTTAAAATCTCTATCCACAAATTAAAGACATTTACGAAAATTTCAAAATTTTAAAATAATTTTTAGTCGTCGCTACCAGGGACTGAAAATATTAAAATTTGAAAATTTTGACATACATACAAAAAAAGTTACAAAAAATGAGATTTGAACTCTGGAAGTCCATATTAACTCTTCCCATTGTTTCAGCATGCAATACTAAGCTAAAAGGACTGTGCTATATTTCAGTTTTTTTTGGTAAATGCAGCATATTTCAAATTCGAAGAAATGCATCTATAGGGAAGAGTTGATAAAGCCTTTTTTTATTTTTTTTCATTGATAACAATATATTAAAAATATTGTAAAATTTTAATATTTTTCAATCCTGGTAGCGACCTTTAAAATTATTTACTAAACGTTTTTAATTTTCTTCGATGTCCTTATTTTGTACGTAGAACGAAATGCTCCCTATACAAAAATTCGATGTTTTTATTTTAGGAAGCACCCTAATGTACGTATGTACGCTATTGTGTTTGGTTGTGTATGTGTGTGTGTGTTTAGGTGCTTTCTTGCTTCTTCACTTATGTATACTGGTGGCGGCGGCGGTTCTGCTAAGGTTTTGCCTTTTATTTCTATTCTGCTTTTCACCCACAAGCCGTTTTGCTTTCGAAACGCCTCCAGTTGCAGTTACTTGCTTCTCAACACTCCCTCGGGGGTTGCAACAGTTAACAAAGCGCATCATCAATGCCACAAGCAAATATCAAAGTTTGTTGCTTGCTTTTGTTGTTGCCGTTGGTGTTGCTGCTTTCATCGTCGCAATCAC